>NW_027312198.1:0-20000 GCF_040954645.1 Diabrotica undecimpunctata | reverse complement strand
ATATGCATAATTTTTAATCTTCATTTAACTCACTGTATTAAAAAATTGGACTATTTGTAACTGATTGACTGACTCCAACTAACTTTCATATTTCTTACTAAACTTTCTGACTGACTTAAACTTTCTGACTGACTTGACTTAAACTTTCTGACTCTGCTTTGAATCAAATCACCGGGTATTTATATCTTTTTGGATGTTCCAGAACCATCTGGTAAGAAATCATGTTCCATTTGTTCTATTAAATACATGTCTGAATTTTCTGGAATAAACCATTTTCGCAAACAAAGGCATCTCCGGTGATCTAGAGAATTCCTTACTTATCTATCGAGAATTTTTGTTGGCATTTAGGCTTTTCAGATTAGAGTATACATTTAAATCAGTAACTTATATAATTAAACATTTCATTTAATAAATTACACATTTTTAACAACATATTATCATTATAACCCCACTTTATATTCATAATTGTTCTTAAACGTCACTTCAGAGTATGTATACTCTGGTTGCCTAGTCACATGGCTCACTTAAATATATCTACAACATCATAATTACTAAAAAAATACTTTTTTATATGCTAATTCCTAAAAATGCCCTCACATAAATATATTTTATTAAATTCTCTAGTATATAACTTCTTAAAATAACCAATACTTGTTATATCTAAATTATCTAGTATATAACTTTAAATTATTTTCTTTAAACACCAATCATATTATATATATATATATATATATATATATATATATATATATATATATATGTATAGGATATATATATATATAAGTATATATATATATATATATATATATATATATATATATAAGTGTAATATCATACCCTTATTCATGTGAAGAGATAGCAGTTTGATTCGTCTAAAAAGAGTTTATTATCGTTAAAATTCTACAATATAAATTATTAACAATAATAACATAACCAACATAACTTAACAAATATACAAACCTAAAAAGAGAATCAAGAACAATGCTATTTTCTTACGCCATTAAGTAAGTTGACATTGTAACCATACAATTTACAATATGTCAATGTCAATAAAACTTAAACAGTCTTTATTAAACTCTTTTCCAAAATCTTTGGATAAATTTTTTTTTCATTCTTCCTTAATTTATAAATATATCTTGGTTCAAAATTGTTCCTCTCATTGTATCTATAACTTGTCGATTATTATTTTGGTCTTGTTTTATCTCAGTTAGTGTGACTAGGTTTAACTGTTCTTATGAATGTTTCTGCATTTTCATATTTTCCAAAACTGGGTTTCTAGAAAGGCAGTCTGCTTCTACATTTTCTTTTCAGGTTTCATATTTAATGTCGAAGTCAAATTGTGAAAGAAAAATGGTCATATCTCCTAATTCTTCATCTGGTCTTGTACGAAGTTCTCTTCCCTCAAGGGGATTATGATCAGTAATAACGAGAAATTTCTTCCCATTAGCCAGTATTGCCAAAATTTTATTGCTTCTTTAATTGCCAGGCATTCTAAAATAGCCTTTTTATTTTTTTGATATTTGTTCAATTTTTTTGAAAAGTATGCTACGGGTTTCATTTCTCCATCTCTTTAAAAAATGGCTAGTATAGGTTCAGAACAGAGGATATTCTTTGGCCTATTTAAAAGCTGTTTGGCAGCTTAAAAACCATGGAATTTGATATCTTTTCTAAGTAAATATGTAGTGGCTCTAATAACCTATCTGAATCTTATTTATATTTTGTGGTAAAATTTACTTTTCCCCAAAAACTGTCGTACTTTTTTTCTCATGTCTGGTTCTGGAAAATCTCTGATCGATATTAAATTATCATGTAACGGACAAACTGAATTGTTTCCCACAATGTGTCCAAATATTTAACCTCTTTTCTTGCAAAATTACATTTTAAGAAGTTTGAGCCTAAATCCCTCTTTAATAATTGCTTTTATAAGTCTTTCTATATGGTCTTCTAAGTGTTCTTCAAATGATAATGAGAATATTAAAATGTCATCTATGTAGTTTTTACAAATGAATTTAAATTATCATGTAATGTTATGTATGTTATCATTGTTATCATGTTATGTTTAATCATGTTATTATGTAATATCATACCCTTATTCATGTGAAAGAGATAGCAGTTTGAATTCGTCTAAAAAGAGTTTATTATCGTTAAAATTCTACAATATAAATTATTAACAATAATAACAACTAAACATAACTTAATAAATATACAAACCTAAAAAGAGAATCAAGAACAATGCTATTTCTTACGCCATTAAGTAATTTGACAATTGTACCATACAATTTATAATATGTCAATGTCAATAAAACTTAAACAGTCATACAACCTTAAACTTTACATAACTAAAAATAACTAAACCCTACTGTTTCACTTAAAATAACATAGGTTTACTTTTACATAATGTTTTACAAAACGTATGCATGACTGAATGTATGCTGTCATGAATACGGGTTAAGGATGAATTGAAAAAAAACTATATGCATGATCATGACTAAATCAGCAGACGCAAACATCCAATTGATTAAATTTGATTATTGAGGATGCTGTAATTGATAGTGTAAATGCCTAAAAATACTTGGAACATGGATAACGTCAAATGTTGTTGTCGGGAATACGGTTAGGGCCACGCCTAAGAATATTTTGGTGTTACGTATTCACTACTCTCCTATATGGCTTAAAAGCATGGACATTAAAACAAGTGCGTCTAATAAATTGGCCGCTAACGCAGAAAATACTAGAAGAATAGGAAATTAAGCTGAAATAATATTGACTATCAAAAGAAGAAACTTGAGTACTTAGGCCATGTTATGAGAGGGCAAAGACTCTAATTATTGCAACTTATTATGCAAGACAAAATTCGAGGAAGAGCGAAATGTAAGAAGACGAAGAATATCGTGGCTTAAGAATTTGAGGGAAAGCTTTAAATGCAGTAATGCAGAACTATTTAGAGCGGCAGTCAACAGGGTCCGCATAGCCATGATGGTTTTTTAAATCTTCGATAGAAGATGGAACTTAAAGAAGAAGAGGTATAGTATAAATTGCACTAATCGAACTTGGTACGATTAATAGCCTCCAAGATACCACAGCATAAAAGGCGCTAAGAATAAAAGACGGAACAAATAAAAAATATATAATAAAACTAGCAGACCCGGCAACACTTTGCTGTGGTTTGGTTATGATACGACTAATAATATTGTGTTCAATTTATTTAACATAGTTAAGTTCTTCTTCTTTTTCTTCTGGTTCCTATCCGTTTCGGATGTTGGAAATCATATTGGCAATCATGACCTTGCTCGCTGCGGCTCGAAATAGCTCCGTTGAGGTTATCTTAAACCATGTTCTTAAATTACGCAGCCATGATATTCTCCTCCTACCGGGTCCACGCTTACCTTGCAATATAGACTGCAGCAGGGAGTAACGGTGCTGATTTCTAACGTGTCCCAGATATTGCAATTTTATGCGTTTGATCGTAAACACAATCTCTGGTTCCTTCTTCATTTTTTCTAGAACTTCCTTGTTCGTGATCCTTGCTGTCCATGATATTCTCAGCATAGTTAGGTTAAGTTAAGTTAAGTTAAGTTAAGTTAAGTTAAGTTAAGTTATTATGAAATTCATACCTAACAGCTGTCAGAGGTTAGCGTCACAAAATAAAATTTATGATCCACAAGGAATCTAAGTTGCTGTAGTTTGGCTGTATACCATATATAACAAAAAATTTTATTAAAAATCCTTTATAAGAGGTATATAATTTAAAAGACCCAATCGGGCTATATCACAAAACGTTTTCGGAATCCATGTTCCATCATCAGTGCACCTAAAAAGTAAATAACCACTTAATTAAAAGAACGTGAAATTTAAATTTTGACCAAGGTTAATACAAAATGTGGTTAATACTTACTAGGTGGGTATACATGTATTGAGCCACTAAATATGTGGGTAAAAACCCGTTAAAATTTGTTTTATAAATTTGGTTTAAATTATGTTGTGATAAATTCTATGATGTTAAAGTTACCAGTGGATTTGGTAACATGGCGACGTATGACTCCACGTGAAGTTGCTGGTCCTGAGACGATGTGTCTACGAGGACCTAATGACTAATTGAAGATGACAACCTGGACAAGTTAGGACGGAAGTCTGAACAGAGCAGTCAGTGTAACGTTATGTGTTTGGTCCAATTAAGACAAAAGCCAACATTATTTTAAAATTGAAAAAGTTAAAATTAAAATATTGTAACAGTAGCAACCATCAATGTTGTTGTTTGAAGTTGTTAATTTGTCCTGAATTTATTTGTAAGAACATGGTGGAATTTGTATTGTTAATTAATATATGTGGTGAGAAAAGTGTAAAGGTATTGTTAGGCAACAAACTATACATACGTCTTCAATTAGTATGAATTAGAGATTCTACTATAATTATGTTTTTTCAACATTTGGTACCTGGAATAGGTTATAGAGAGAAATGGGTGAATATAACACAATAACACAAAGACTGTATAAAGAAACACAAGTGCAAATAAAGTTAGGTAATGAAATAACAAAAACAATCACCGCAACAAAAGACCTCAAACAGAGATGTGGTCTCTCACCTACCCTTCTTAACATTATAGATCAGGCTTTGAAAAGATGGTATAGAAAATGCGGAACAATGGGCATACCAGTACAAGAGAATATATTACACAAGACAGGGAGGATATGGAATATATGATAAGAAAATTAAAGGAAGAATATGAACTTTGGGGACTCAAGATAAATATGTGCAAGACCGAATACTTATGTATTGGACCCGAGGTTGCAGATTTGAACTTAAGTTTAGAAGAAGAGACTATTGAGTTGTAAGGCTTTTAAGTATTTAGGGTCAATGATTAGCCGAGATGGTACTTGTATGAAAGATATAGAAATGAAAATAACACGGGGAAAACAAGCCACAAGAGCACTTCATGGAGTGATATGGAACAACACTCGAACCAAAGAAAACAAAAAGAGGATCTTTCAAAGCATAGTGATGAATATTACCCTATATGGAGCGAAAGTATGGCCAATGACAACAACAATACGAAATAAAATAAGAACAGTTGGACTGGACTTTATGAGAAGATGTCTACAAATCACAAGAGCGGATAGAATAAGAACGGAGGAAATATGGAACAGAATGGAAGTAAAATGCTCAATTACAAAAAAGTTGGAAAACAGAGCCCTGCAGTGGTACGGGCATGTACAAAGAATGCCAGAGCATAGGTAGCCGAGAAGAATATTAAACTGGGACCCGCCGGGAAGAAGACGGAGAGGAAGACCTGCTACAAGATGGAAAACATACGTTGGAAATGCTATGATAGATAGAGACCTCAGAGAAGGTGATTGGGAGAATAGAGTGCTGAGGAAGACGAAAACGGCGATCTCATAATGGGAAAAGCAGAAGAAGAAGAAGAAGAAGAAGGTACCTGGAAAACGGAAAATAGACATATGTATCACATATGTTTTTTTTTAATTTATGATATTGGAAAAAGTCGACGAATTTGCTCATACAAGTTTGAAGCTTCAAAGGTATAACGCCAAGGTCAGACTCGACATACAAGCTACTGGTACAACTTTCGAAAGAGGTGACCTATGCGTATATCGTCTATTAAACTCTGAGATAGCGCGTAATATATTTATTTATTACCAAACTTGTTCACAATGGTCAGAATTAATCACACCAAATTAAATTTATTACTTTTCGCCACGAACTTGGGATACTAATTTTTTATCTATCGCTTTCCGCGAGTTTATATGTCATTACCGAACTACTTGGACTATATAAGGAAATTAGTGACTCAAACCGATCACCGTATAAGGAATTGAGTGTGACTTCACAGTGTCATAACAGAACTACCAGTATTCCATCTTAAGCTGATTAGGACATTAGGAAGTAGTGACTTAAGGCGTATTAGGATGATAGTGTGACTGCATTCGACCATCCTGACGTCACGATCGTCCTCGATGGTACAACACCTATTAAAAATAAGATATATTAACCGAGATATTTGCAAAAAAGCTGTTTTTTTGCATAATTTATAAATTTTACTAAATTTTTTATTAACAAAATAAAATGTTAATAATACATTTAAACTCGAGGAATTACTTTCTTTCTTTTAAATTTGTGCGAAATTTTCCCAAGATCGGCCAAACAGTTTAAAAGTTATTTAATTTATTTATATCACTGAGGCTAATTATTTAAATTATTGAACTTGCCCTATGAATGCTAGACCATGGACGTATAAATAAGATCGGACGTATAAATCTTTATTTATACGTCCATGTGCTAGACACATTTAGCAATTTAGCAAATTCATAGGATTCTTTAAGACTTAAACTATCTCAGAAGTTAAATGCATATTGCGTTTTTATCGAATTGTTTACAAAATAAAACGTTTGAAAAAGGGGTATGTTTTTTATTATAAACAATAGTAATAAATTCTATATTTTCAAGCTACAGACTTGTACGTACAACCATTGGATAGCTGGTAAAAAAACTCACATTAAAAACCTTCTATGACCATAGCAGCTACCAAACTGAGGTCATGCAGAGAAGATTGGAGCGGTCTATGTTAGGAATAACTCTGCAAGACAGAATAACCAACGAAGACATCAGGAGAAGAACCGGAGTGACTGCCTCTCGAGAAGATAGCCAGACTAAAATGGAGATGGGCAGGACACATAGCCAGAATGACAGATGGGAATGGACAAAGAGGTTATTGGAATGGAGGCCAAGGGAAGACAAGAGAAGCGTCGGTCGACCACCTATAAGATGGACAGACGATTTAAGAAGACTCAATAAAAACTGGATGAGAGCGGCGCAAGATAGACGGGGTTGGAAACATGAGGAAGAGGCCTAATGTTCAGCAGTGGACTCTTGAGGCTGGATGATGATGACCAATAGATGAAGTTAGCGACTATTTTTAAAAAAATCATACCTCAATTGTTTACAAACCTTAAGAAGTAAAATTAGGACAAATTTTGAATGAAAATTAAAACTTTATATTGAAACTTTTATCTATAAAGTTTATCCAATTTGTTGAAACTTACAGCCTTTCGAAACAAAGGTACTTTCGAAAGATCGACATAGGAAAGTGGAGGGGAAACCGTTTCAGCTCCACCCTCCAAATTTGTCGTCTCAGTTTAGTGGCTTTAGAAAGCAATATACTTATACTTCTTTGTTTAGAACTTTTAAAATGATTAATTATCATAAATAATTAAAAAAAAACACAACGATACACTTTCTTTAAACGATTTTAGATACTTACAATTCAGCAGAAATGTCGGTAGACATAATGTATGTTTACAATAATTTGTTTAGAAGTTTGCTTATGTTTTTTCTTAATAAAGTTTCATAAATAATGTGTATCAGATTGATAAACAAGACTTTAAAATGTATATTCAGGAGGAAAGAAGCAAGGGCAAAAAGGCGTGGGATTCATGATACTAAGGCACCTAAGAGAGAAAATTATAAATTTCAAGCAATATGCGAAAGGATAGCCTATGTTAGAGTAAACAGCAAACCATTTAATATATCAGTCTTGAATTATACGCCCCCACAGAAACAAACAATGCAGACGAAAAAGAAATCTTTTATGATAGGGTCGAAGAAGAGATAGAAAAAATACCCAAAGAAGATGTAATATTTGTACTAGGAGACCTCAACGCCCAAATTGGAAAAGAGGACTTTTTACAACAAATTGCAGGAAAGCATACAATACACGAAAACACGAATGACAATGGGCAAAGACTATGTAACCTAGCAACAAGGACAAATTTGTTAATAAGATCAACAAAATAAACAGGCTTAAACACCCTAAAATATATAAGGTAACATGGAGGTCACCAGATCAGAAAACATATAGTCAAAATGATCACATAATGATTAATAAACGAAAATAATCGTTAATAAAAGATGTAAGAACGTTCAGAGGTGGTGTGCAGATTCAGACCCCTACATGGTCACAGCCACTATAAGATAAAAAGTTAAAATTTAAACAAAATAAAAAAACAAAAAGAATACAAGCAAGTATGGAGAGATTACTACAGAGAGCTCTTGACGAAGGAAACAACAGAAGAAGAAACAATACACGAAGAAGAAGCAGATGAAGCAGATGAAGTGGACATCGAAATTTCAACAGAACCAACATTAGAGGAATTGGATGAAGTAATACAGAGAAGCAAAAATGGAAAAGCCCCTGGTAAAGATGGAATTAATATGGAACTAATAAAATACGGGGGAAGGGAACTAAGAGGAAAAATACTGGCACTATTGAAAAAATATATGGAAAGAAGAGAAAATGCCAGGGGACTGGAAGGTAGGGCAGATCATAACAGTACATTAAAAGGGAACCAACAAATCTGTAAAAATTATAGAGAAATAACGTTACTAAATACAGCATATAAAATATTTACATCAATAATAAAAAAGAGGTTATCAAAGATCACAAAGAAGCAGTAGGACAGTACCAGTGTGGATTCACAGAAGGAAGATCTACAATAGATGCAATACAAACAATAAAACAAATAATGGAAAAAGCAAACGAGTATAAATTAGAATTGGAAATGTTATTCATAGACTTCAAACAGGCATTTGATTCAATTAAAAGGAACGGATTAATGATAGCACTTAAAAAATTAAAAATTCCACATAAACTCAGAAAATTAATAGAAATGACAATGAGAACTACAAAATGAGCATAAAGACACAAAGAGGAGAGACAGAGGAATTCAGTATAAATAAAGGGATGAAACAAGGAGATGCCTTATCAACAACGCTATTTAATCTTCAGTTAGAATATGTACTACGAAATATAATAAAGGAAATTTCAGAACAAGAGTTGGTCAAATAATTGCATATGCAGACGATATTGCTATTATTGCAAAGAACAGAAAAATAATGGAAAGAAATGCTAGAAGAAATAAGAGAGAAAGGGGAGGTAATGGGGCTAAGATTAAATCAAGAAAAGACAAAAATATTAAGATTAGGGAAACAAACCAATGAAAGAAAAATCAAAATAGGAAGTTCTGAGTTTGAAGAATGAAGAAGTAGAATACTACAAATACGAGTTACAATAAGTTAATCCGGAGAAAGGAAATCCGAAATAAAAGAAAAAATATTAGCAGCGAATAAAGCTTATTTCTGAACAAAAGATTACTTAAAAAGCAAAACACTGACTAAAAAAGTAAGATGAGCATTTATAACACCATAATTAGGCCAATATTATATATGCAGGAAAAACAATGACGATGGTTAAAAAAGATGAAGAAGACTTAAGAATAGCAGAGAGAAAGATTATGAAAACCATACTAGGACCAATCAGAACAGAGCAAAATGAATATAGAAGCAGAACAAATGCAGAAATTAAGGAAGAACGTAAGGAAGACATCGTAACTAAAATAAAGCAATGCAGAGTTAGATGGTTAGGTCACATTTGGCGAGCAGGCGATAAGGCAGTGACATACGCAATGATAGAATGGAATCCAGAGGAAAAAAGGGAAGGGGAAGACCGAGATCAAAGTGGCTGCAAGAAGTTGAAGAAGACCTCTAAAGGGCAGGAGTCAGAGAATGGAGGGGAAGAACTAGAGACAGAAAAATGGAGAGATATTGTCAAGAAGCTGAGATAAACAAAAAAGAGTGATCCACTTAAGAAATAGGATCTAGAAAGCATTTGCGGTTTAACCACACCACTGGGGTGTATAGCCATTATATGTTCGTCGGTATACTGCGAAAACCAGGTAAATGTCGGAATACCGAATCGAGAAAAAACGTTTTTAAAGTTTAGTTTTTTATTGTGAGTTAAGCAGTCAGCTTGTTTTTGATATGAGTTATTCTAGTTTAAGATGCATATATCTGAAATGATATTGTATCATTAGTTTAAAAAAGTTGGGACACCTATCTGACTAATCCTAAATTTAAGTTGGAAATGCTATCACTTACCTGGTTTAACCTGTAAATCTAAATAAATAAATTACTCTTCAAATAACATATTTAACACAAATATAATAAACCAAGTATAATATTTTCCAGTTTTGTGATCGAGATATGAGGCTTTTACTAGATAATAGCAATGTTTAAGGTATTAGTCGATATTAATGACATTTAACTGGTTTTCCCTGAAAATTTTATTAACATCTGTGTGTAGTTATAGTTATGATTTATATGAATGATAGAAGTTTTTATAGAAAAAATTAAATTTATTTCGAATATCATAATAACAATATTATTATTATGAGGCTTCCTCGTCCGATTCGTCACTGAAATCAGGCTCTGGCAAGATGCCTGTTACATCATTTCCCGTTTTCAAATTACGATACCACCGTGATATTCCTCCGGTATCACCTTATCAATAGCTAGTACCAAATCTCTCTTTTTTGCTATGTCAATTGGCAAATGTGCATCACATAAAGTCGCTTAAGTTCTTCAAGATTGCTTGTATTAGTTGATAACTGGCGTGCTTTTTTCTTATGGAAATAATTGAAGCTTGTTGACATGTCATAATTAAAATAGATTCTGTTGTCTCTCCTTTCATGAATCTCATTCTTTTTATCTCTAACCACATTATTTTTTCGCCGTTTGGTCTTTTGTCCGGTTTTTAATTAAAGTGTGTGACAAATTTTTTAAATCATAAAAGTCGTAGTATTTAAATTCTTTACATTTGTATGGTTTAGCTATAATCTTTTTATCATCAACCTTGATATTTTTAGTTCCTCTTGCATGTTGAAAATAGACAAGTAATCTGGCATCGCATAGATAGATCTGTGTTTTTTAGCGGTTTCCATACTACTCTGCATAGAGTCAACTTCCATATAGGAATGTCCAGACTCAATTGTGTTCAATAATATTTAAATGGTCTATGTTTTAAACATCCCATAATAGTAAGGCTGCAATATGCTGATTACGATTCTGTCTTCTGCAGTTATCAGAAAATAAATTTTCACTTACATATTCTGGAACACATTTTGATAAGTAGTAGAGTATAATGCTTCCTTTCAGAACCTCCTTGTCTACCGTTAATTTCTGATCAGTCAAAATAGTAGGCTGCATTTGGTAATGCGGCTTCATATACACACAAATTGTAGACACATAATTTTCGAGAATAATATAGTTTTCCAGTCAATCCACTTGGAATCTGTAGTACGGCCTGTAGATCGAAAGTAATTGAAACAAAATCCCGTTGTTCATTAGATTTTTCTTATCTATTTTGTTTTTAAGATTACATACTTCTTTTCTGATGTTCTCTTTAACTGTCTTCTAAATCCGATTTGTCAGTTGGATTAGCCCTATCATATTATTACAATCTCAACATTGATCTTTTTTAGCAAAGAAAAGCTTAAATTATAATCGTTGAAAATATTCTTCGATATGTTATTTCCTAACATCTTCCAGTTTCTTCTGCTCACAGTCATTTATAAAAAGTTGGTACATTTTTCTTATACTTAAATTTTTGTCCAAATATCTAAGCTTTGAACTTTGGCGAATATAATGTGGGCCCATGGTTGGAAAAGACTCAATATGTCCCTTCACGATTTTTCGGGTTTTAGTGCTCGTTTTATTTGGCGGTGTATGCTTGCTCTTTTATCCGTATCTGCATAACAGTCTAGAATATCAGTTTTTTTTCCACATCTTGTATTAACGACGCTGATACAAAGTGTCTTACAAAAAAATTTCTCACATATCTGTATGTCTTGACTATTCAAAGAAAAGTAAATGCAAGTGGTTTTTTAAACTTCAACGAACTGCAATGACTCTTTGGTGGTTCCGTTTTAATACGTGCAATAAGAAAATGTTTCTGGCCTATATATTCTAACTTTTAATAATCACGACATAGTCTTTGTCTGTAATCTTCGCTGAAATAACTGGCACAATTGCAAAAGCACTCTGAACAATTAACTGGTCTTTTTTATCATATAAGGCAAACCCTCAGCACGCCTCCTTTTTGGGACATTTATTACCCAATCTTTGGGGTTAACTTTTCTCCAACGTTTTAGTGGACTTTCCATACTTTATCAAGAAGTAGATTTAATATCCAACTAGCTATTTCAGTTAACACTAAATTGTTCGTGGGTGCACCTATTTCAGTATCTCTTTTCTTATCATTTAGGCTATCAAAGACAGCTGTGTGTAAATCATATAGACTTTCTAGAGAGAGCGATCCCTCTTCACTTGGCTGATACGTGGGGTCTACATCTGAAAAGCACTATAAAAAAAGTGGATTCCATCATTGAGACTATATTGTTCTCAGAATCATCAAGAATTGAACTGCTGTCTTCAGTTATTCTATCTGTGTATTTGTTATAAAGATCATTTATGGGTTTAGCTTAGTAACCATTTCTAAATTTAACTCAACCCGTTTCAGGTAGAATGAAGTAAGTGTACTTAAAGGTTTTTACTAGTCGATATAAAAGAGAAATTTTAATAAATCATACACGTAAAATGTATTAAAGACACGTATCATCTTTTTACTGAATATGGTGTGCAGTAGTAGAAATATATTGTTGTCCGGCGTAATAATATATGTGGGCTTACTTTGTTTTACATGCAACAGAACTTTAATTTTATGGAGTAAGTAGCGATATATTGTTTTATTTGAAAATGAAAAGTTGATTAGGTGTAACTTATTTGTTTATTACACAAATTATTTGCTGAATGGTAAGTCGTATCATTTATTGGGTTTTACCTGTATGTAGCGGGAAAAGTTGAGAATTTTGGTATACTTAACTCAATATTTTAAATTTGTCATTTACCTGGTTTTCGCAGTATACCGACATTATATATATAAATATATATATATATATATTATATTATATATATATATATATATATATATATATATAAATAATGTATATCAATTTCAATAGATATAGGCTATGGGTAATGATATTATGAAAAGTCGTCTAGGTGAACTGCGTGTATTTTTTTAAATAAATTATATGAATTAACACATACATTATTTATTAAAGATAATTAAAAAAAAGTGGCAAGGCTGTGACAACTTATGCGGATAAAGAGGCCAGGAGTAGAAGTGTTAACAGGAGTGACATTTAGTAGTTAGTATAATTATTCCATTTACCTAAATACGAGTATCAAAATATACTAATTAAAAATTCTAACCGACGAATATGTTTTTTTAGAGACTGTCCTACAATGAAAATTTTAAAATCTCCTTGGAGCACACCCTCGGGAGCCATCACTGGCGCCTACTTTCTCAGCAGCACATTTATAACAATTTCCGCATATTATTTCCGACGTACGATCCAACGCAGTTCGAAACCGGACAAATAATTTAATTCCGTTCGCAGTTTGACGCCCAATTACGGACCAAGTAATTGAAACTCCGCAAATAATTAGACTGTCACTTGTCTTGGTAGGGGGTGGGACCGCTGGCGGCGCCCGCCGATGTGACGGCGACGCTGTTTTACAGAAAAGGGACATTGACAACATGGCGTACACGTCAAGGAGTTTTTAAACTTGATAAAAACAACTCGATGTTAATATAAAATATAAAGTTTTAATAACCCTCCATCACTCGCAACTCACAAAATTACGCCATTGCTCGTGTGTTAGATTTTATCTAACATATAGGTATAGGTCAAATAAATGAGTAGTTAGTACTTATTGGTTAAGTTTATTGGCTATTAACTCACAAAAAACGATAAACTTATATTTTTAAAACAAAACTGCAGAAAAAACTACTAGGTAAACTAAAAAAATACACTACTTACCCTAGTACAAACAAATAAGGGGATTTATTCAAATAAAAATGTACGCATTAGCATAAAATTAGATTTCGTCTCTTCTAGCAGTGATGGCAAGTAAAATTTGTTAAACAGTGAGTCTTTACATATCGGCAACCTACAGTTAATCAATATTGTTGGGTAAACATGTTCTTCCTTACAGGGCAAAAAGAACATCTTGGTTTTATAGTTAGAGTTGCATCTTGAGAAACTGATAGCTTTTCTCCAGGTATATTTCGGATCCTGAGTCTCAACTGAAAAGGCAGATTGGGATATTGGAACGTCGTTGAAGATGGGACATTAAAAGTTGCTTGCCAAACTTCGCAATGTAGCTTCTTCGAGATGTTACAATATTAGTGTTATTGTTGTAAATTATTTGGCTGTTTATAGTTGAATATTTAGTAGACTGCAAAAAACAATAAACGACCAGCGATTGCCAAATCAAGTATCCGATTATTTTGCCTTCATTTTATCAATAACATCCACTCCGCCTTTTGTGAGTTTGTAATCAGTAATTATCTCTGGCTTCATGGTATGCTCTTTGGTGTTTTCATCAATGAAACCATCGCTATGTAGTGTTGAAAGTAGTAGTACATTCTTATTTTTTTTTGGCACATCTGATACCAGTACAACTCTGAGATAGCGCGTTTTTTTGGCACATCTGATACCAGTACACACTTGTTTCCATCGTCACCATATGCAAACATGCTACTACATAGGTCTTCATTTTACGTTTGTCAACTCAGGGAGAATTTGTTGTTTGTTTTTACGCAAAGTACCTATCGTTGTCAAGCAATGATCGTTCAATAAAGAGTTGGCTAAGGGTACAGAGAAAAAGTAATTATCCGTAGTTACATTTCGACCGGTTCCACTTATGGGTCGTATAAGTCTTTTTACTACACTAGATGCATCGTTAAGTAGTTGATATGTTCCTTCATGTTGTTTGCCGGGGCAAACTTGGAGGTTTTGTGTGAAAAATGTTCTAGCGTCCACCAAGGCATAAATCTTGATTCCGTATTTCGCTGGATTATTGGCTATATACGATTCCAACATTTCATCTATGGTCACATAGAATCCAGGAGTGTATGTAGATAAATTCCTGGACAGCAGTTAGTGACAAACATTTCATATATTTCTCGAATGGGTGCACGATTATCAACTGCCGAATTTTCTTGCCTCTTAGTGGCGTCGTCAAATCTTACCGCTCAAATTATTTGGTGAAATCTTGGACATAGTAGCTGCAAAAATATATGGAGCTGTACCATCTAATTTCCAGAGTTCATCAGTATTTAAATGTCGCTCTCTCTTTACCCCAGCACGGAACAAAAGTCCGATAATTACTTGCATTTCCTCGTAGTCAATAGCAGGACAATTCCTAAGGCGAGTATAAAACATTCTCATTATATCCAGTTTTTGATTTGTATATTTTACAATATTATTGATCATAGCATCCGATAAAAACAATTTCCAGCATTCTAATATGGTTTTGGCGCCTTTTGCTTTAGCTTTTACCCCAGGTAAGTTCGTAACAATAGTACAACCTTTGGTCTTACATTTGGGAGTGTGTTTCTTATTTTTTAACAATGGTGTTTTATCTTTGCCATAAAATCTTGGATAACCATCATTTTGGCCGCTTTTTTCCATGGCATCTTCAGCATTACTGGGTAGATCTTGTGTGGACTGCTCAGAATCTGTATTGTGGGTACTGTGTTCAGAACGAACATCAAATATCAGAATCTAGTGGTTCCACATCGCTATCTATCTCTTCATACCATTTTAGTCTTTTCTTGTCCATATTTACCTGCAATTAACCAAAATAGCACTTATAATAACAGATGTTCAATAACCTATAGGTATTTCACTAAAAATCTTACCTTTTATGATAATATTATAACTTTTCTTAAGTGATCTCTGTAAAAATCAACACACGCCAACACTCACATAGTTATGTAGATTTTTTCTAACGCTCCGACGAACGCGATCGCTCGCGTGTTAGATTTGAACTAACAACTGCTGTCGGCTATAAAATAATAGGTACTCTACCATTATTTAACATAGGCTTATACAAGTCTTTATAGGAGTATTCCTGATTGCAGAACCCAAAAGAAGCAATATTTCGAAATATTTAAAAATATTAGATTTTTTCTAACGGTGCGAGTGATGGAGGATTAAGTTAACGTAATATTCATAAATATCTCAGCAAAAAACGATTTTGTCGGTTTTTCAACGTCTAAATTCTACGAAAAATAAAGAAGATCGGGATTAGTTTCCATATCGGACTTTTGATAAATATGGGTTAAGTCTGATTAATTCGGTTAGGTTAGGTTTAATTTTTTTTTTTTTTTACTAAAGACACAGAAGTGTACTTATATTAAAATCTGGTCAGTAAGACCAATTATCAATTTGTTTCTAACTTAAATTACTAATGAAATCTTAAAATTAGGTGTCTACTCACTAGTATCTTACTCTGAGATAGCGCGAATCAATAATGTCTTTTTATTTCCCATTAAAAAAAATACAATTTTCTCTTTTAGTGACATTTGTTCTCCTTGGCACATGCCATCAGGAGGGTTGGCAAACTAATATTATTCCCTAATTAATGTACAAAAAATTACAAAGGCTCATTACATCTAACAAGTTCATTAAAATTAATAAAAAATAAATTAAGTAAATATTCATATAAATGTAAGTAATAAACTAAATGTGTATATCCTACTAAGTAGCACTTCGTCCTAGACTAAACAGTAATAACAAAGTATAACATTAAGGTATATATTGCATTTAAAATTATTGAATGTGTCCCTTAGAGGGGGAGAAAGCTGTTGATATAATAATAATAATAACAAGATAGTCAAGATAGACAAGACAGATAAAAAGATAATAGCTATTCGCAAACAAATTATTAATACTAATTTTAATATTTTAATACTATTGAAATAACACCATGCTAATAGATTTAATAATTAAATAGGCTCACTAACTCATACCTATACGCCCATGCTTCCCTACAATAACCTGCTAACTCAGCCTTTCCCTGTCTCATCATTGTAACTACTTCCACTCTACTAAGTTCATGTCTACCCAACCACTTTAACCTAATATGTCTCAACACCGAACATTTTCCCAAAAAATGTATCACATCTTCCCTTTCCTTCGTATTACACATTGAGCAAAACCTTCTTTCATCATTTCTGCCAGGTCGATCATTCAAATATAGAACTCCACATCTTAATTTGAAGAGCCATCGAATGTCCCCAAAATTTTCCATTTCCAGTAGATAATGCATGTTTACTCCTTCTTCTCGCAGTTCTTTGTAGTGTCCACAAAAATTTGATTCGAGTGCCCTATTCTCAGCCTGACGCTGTATCTCCTCGTTCTTTTTTTCTATCATATTCTCAATCATACTAGGCCAGCTTTCTCTCCATTCCCATTCACACCTTACCTCAATTCCAAATTTGTCTCCCATGCTCATCCAATCTTTCCACCAGCCACACCTTGCTCTTATCATTTCTTTCAAAAGAAATTTTGGCAACCTATCACTTGAATATCCTAGTATTTTTTTAACATATTTTTGATTTAAATTCATTGTATATAGGCTGACTCTAGCAATACCTGTCTCCAAATCTAACATAAAGTTAGGACAATACCTTGGACAAGAGAACATTTTTTTATATAAAATCTTCTGATTATTTCCACCTCATCGTACTCAAAAAGACCCCATACCTGAGACCCATAAGTCAAAATTGATCTTATCACCGACTCATACACTGTTACTTTAGCCAAAAAGGGTATATCAGCCTTAGACACTAACCTACTCCAAGCCGTGTAAATCGCTACTTTTGCCAAACTCTGGCGCTTTTTTAGATGAGCTTTAAACGACAACTTGGGTGTTAGTATCATTCCCAAATAATTATAGTTCTTCACTACCTCTAATACTCGATCATTCAGCTTCCAAGATTCCCTGATCACACCACCTCCTCTTCTGAATACAAGAATTTTGGATTTATCTAAATTGATTTTTAGATTCCACATCCTACAGTATTTTTCCAGTTCATTAATCATCCGCTGTAGCACCTTCGGATTGATTGCCATCAAAACCAAATCATCTGCATATAATTATTTCTAATAACTAGCATTAAATTTAGCATGCATACTCGCACAACACTTTACTCTGCTTTTCACTCATTATTATACCAGTTCAAAAGGCTTTGTTCTTTTGAGCCTTCTCTCTAGGTTCGTATTGTCGAGGAGCTGGATAGCCTCGACGTTTACATGATGATGGAGTCGTTGTTCATGGCTCCCTGCAAATTTCTTGATTATCTGATTGACGTCTTTCATCTTGAGGTCCCGGTGAAAGTCGTTGTTCCTAACGTACCAAGGCGCATCTACGATGTTCCTCAGCATTTTATTCTGGAATATCTGGATTACTTTGATGTTACTAGGCTTGGCACAGCCCCAGAGTTGGCAGCCATAGGTCCATACTGGTCTCAGTATTTGTTTATAGATTAGGAATTTATTATTTATGGATAGAGACGAATGTCTTCCCATTAACCAAAACATTTTCTTGTAGCGGATGCCTAGTTCTTCTCTTTTCTTCTTTACATGAGCTTTCCAGCGAAGTTTCGCATCAAGAGTGATCCCCAAGTACTTTGCGGATGTTGCAATAGGCACTTGGACATCATTTATTCTAATTGGAATATTATTAATTCTCTTATTGGTAAAATTTATATGGACTGATTTATTCTCATTCGGCTTAATTTTCCATTTTTTGGTCCATTCATGGATTTTATTTATTAAATTTTGTAGTTTTTTTGTAGCTTCTTCGACGGTGTCACTTACCGCTAAGACAGCAGTGTCATCTGCGAAGGTAGCTATGGTGTCATCTTCTAGTTCAGGTATATCACACGTGTATATTAGGTATAGGACTGGACCCAATACACTTCCTTGTGGAACACCTGCTTCAATATCCTTGAGATCAGTGTATGCATCTTCTTGTTTAACTCTAACGTCTGTGCCACATCTAGGAAGGTTGCAGAACAGACTTTTCTTTTCTCTAATGATCTTTCAATTATAGCAGTTATTCTATGCACCTGGTCAATTGTCGAATGCTTATTTCTAAATCCAAATTGATGATCTGGAATTATTTTCTTTTCTTCAATTATTGGTAGGATTCTTCGCAGGAGGAGTTTTTCAAACACCTTGGACATCACAGGTAGGGGTGATATTGGTATATATGATGTCACCTCACTGGGGGGTTTCCCAGGCTTTGGTATCATGATCACCTCAGCTATCTTCCATAAATCTGGAACATATTGTAGTCTAAAGGCAGCATTTATTAAATTTGTTAATTTTACGATAGCTTTTCTTGGTAGATTTTTTAGCAGTCTTCCGGTAATGAGGTCATAACCTGGTGCTTTATTTGGGTCGATGTGTTCTTTAATTAACTCAGCTACTTCTTTTGGGGAAGTTGGCTTGATATTCTCATCTATTTGCTTTGGTTCGGGCCAATCCTGGTCATCGTCTTAAACATTGCCATTGCAACTTAAATGTGTTCTCTAGATGAGTGGCAAATCTCTCTGCCTTCTGCTGATTATTTCTGGCCCAACTACCGTCTTCCAGTTTTATTGGAGGAGAATGTAATATTGGCCTTTTAATTCTTTCTGTAGCTTTCCAAAGCGAGTACTCTGTGCTGCTGTCGTTTGTTAACTCTTCCAGATACGATTTACTAGATTCATTCTTAATTTTCTGGATTTCTCTTTTAAGTTGCTGGCTGGCATTGTTTAGGTTAGTTTTGTTTTGAGGGGCTCTGGTTTGCTGCCATTTTTTCTTAGTTTTCTTTTTTCTTTTATTAACTCACGAATTTCTTTAGGGTAGTTATTCCCTTTAACTTTTGTTTTCAGTATGGGAGTGCAATCCCATGCTGAATCTTAAATATCTTTGACAAATAAATCTAATTCTTGATCTATCTGTTCAATTGTCTTTAGTGGCACGGCTAAAATGATCTTTTCTTCAAGAGTTACTTTAAAACTTTCCCAGTCTGTGAGCTTATTAGTTAAGGTTGGGTTGTTCTCTTTTCTAATAATCATATCACTCATGGTTAGAATTATGGGTGAATGATCGGAGTTCATATCCCATCCTTCACAAATGTCCAAGTAATTGGATGAGATATTTTTAATTATGAAGAAATCTATTAAATCTGGTATTTTATTCCTATCAGTTGGCCAATAAGTTGGCTTCCCACTCTGAGATAGCGCG
>NW_027312197.1:0-36003 GCF_040954645.1 Diabrotica undecimpunctata | reverse complement strand
ACGCGCTATCTCAGAGTGGATGAGAAGATAAAAGCTCAAGCAGCAAAAAGAATATCAAAGGAGGAAGTACCTACTACTTCCAGCAAACCAGTGGATAGCGAAAAAGCTAGGACTGAACAAAGCACGCAGCCAAACCCTCCTGCAATAATTTTAAAATCCGTAGGCGAAAGCCAAAAAATCTTACACAAACCTGCACAGCGAGGCATCGGCTCCGTAAATAAATTTGAGAAGTCCAGAAGATCCATAGTCATACAGACTAGAAAAAACAAAAAGGTTAGTCATTAGAGGTCTGTCAGAAAAAAACTGGCATCAAGCATAAGGGCATAAATGCCATAAGAGTATCTAATATGATATCCAAAATAGAAGACAAGAAAGTATTACCTCTCTTTATTGTGACAATCAAAGAAAGCGAAGATGACAAAATTAAGAAAATTACAGACCACCTTTATATGCGCATATACGTGGAGGATGAAATCAAAACCAAAAAAGAGGTTCTACAATGTTACAATTGCCAAAACTTCTACCATGGACCCAGAGCCTGTCACTGTAGCTCTCGATGTGTAGAGTGTGGCGATAACCAAAAACGCAGCGAATGTCTCAAGGACCGTAACAGAGAACTACGAAGTTCGTAGTTCTCTGACCTTACTACGGATCCCAAATGCGCAAATTGTGACGAGGCACACACGGCCAACTACAGGGGATGCTCCAAAGCACCCAAAAATAAATTGCTTGCTCAACAACCACCAAGAAGCAGGGGTGTACAAAGAACACCGGTTAACAACAATATAAGATATGCGCAAGCAACCACAAAAGCTGCAAACAACACAAACTCATCCGCTATCATAACAACAAATAACGAAACAGCTGCCTTAATGAACAACTTAAATGATGATGAAAAATTTCGCCTTCATGTTAGAAAAAATGACCACAGTAATGAATGCTTTGGGTAGTTTCGGACAGGAGTAATGCCATACCGGTTGGACGATTTTCGAGTTGGGTCATGGAATTCGGGCGGGCTACGTCAAAAATTAAACCTACTAGACGAGTTTACGAACAGACTCGATATAGATGTCATGGCCCTTCAAGAGACCAAACTCATTGAAAGAATAAAAACTAAGTTTTCTGGCTATGACATCTATAGAGATGACCATAGAACACGGTCCAGAGGCACGGCCATCATGGTCAAAGCGGGATTAAACCATCTACTAATCCCAACACCTGGTGGCCTGGTCACTATGGAAGTAACCATAGTTCGGATCATCACGGCCAACGAAACGCTGAAAATCATCTCAGCATACGTTAGGCCAATGATCCAATCCTACAAGAAGATCTGAATCTAATACTAGATTCAGACGAGCCCACTATAATTATCAGTGACCTGAACGCAAGATCGCCCAACTGGTATGACAGTCGAATCGTAACGGCAGACTGCTTTGTAGATATCTCGAAACAAAACAAAACACCATTGCGGTCGGCCCCGTAGAACCTACGTGCTTCCACGCGGAAAACCCTACCCACCTAGACATTGCAATCCTGCACAACGTAGGTCAACAATATGAGATTTTATCAATAAATGAAAGAGATTCAACACACAACTTAATCATCCTGACCCTAGGCGCAATAGAACTAAACTATCTGCAGCCATACAAAAAAAAAACAAATTGGTCAAACTTTAAAAGAATTGTGAGCGAAAACATCGGAGCAATACCAACAATCAATAACATAGTAAAATTAGAGGAAAGTATGACAAAAGTCGAACAAACTATACAAAATGCTATCGATGCCAGCTCCAAAGAAGAAGAAAAAACCATACAAAGAGAAATATTCAAGGAAATATCAACCGAACTAAAAGAACTAATCAAAGAAAAGAATAGGAAAAGAAGAAGAGCCTATCGCACAAGAAATCAAGAGGATAAAAGGATTGCAAATGATCTAAATAGGGAAGTTAAAAGACAACTCGACAACTATATCCATTAGCTAAATCCAAATAAATCAGCGCTCTGGAAGGTATCTAAAATACTGAGGAAAGAGAAGAAACCAATTCCACCCCTACATGGGGAAAACGGAATTGCATATACAGAATAGGAAAAAGTGGAAGTAATGAAATAAACGCTGGAAAGAGAAAGCAAGATTAACTATCACCCGGACGAGGATTTAGATATCACAGAAGATATAGACAGAAGTGCCAGACGCCTAAGAAGAAAAAAGGGTAGAATAAGGTTAACACATACCTCCCATGAAGAAATCAAAGGAATAATAAAAATGATGAACGTAAAGAAAGCACCTGGACCAGATAACATTACGAACAGAGCACTGAAAAACTTAGCTTCCAAATTAATAGTCTATATCACAAACACCATCAACAGCATAATGAGACTAAGATAGATTTCCCGGATAGATGGAAAGAGTTAGTTTGGATAAATTAGCGCCAATAAGAGATCTTATTACCAAGTGGAACGAAAATCAGAAAAAATGTTTCTCTCATTCGCAATACGTAACCGAGGCGAAAAGTTGGAGGCTTTTAGATGATGGTGCTTGTTCCGCCAGTACATACCAAGCAAACCTAATAGATATGGTATAAAAATATTTGCACTGTCTGATGCGAAGTTATTTTATATCAGTCATATGGAACTATACGTTGGCAAAAACCAAGTGGTGATCCATAATATCTAGATACTAGTTCCAAGGCAGTGACGGAACGGGCCTGTCAACATCTCTATGGAGCTAAGAGAAATGTTATCACCGACAATTGGTACACCAGCATTGATCTTGTTATAAGCTTAAAGCAAAATGGTTTAAATCTCTTGGGAACAATAAAAGTAAATAGAAGGGAAATTTCTACATATTTCTCTAACAATCAAGGACGACCTATTGGATCTAGTACATTTGGATTTGGTTCAAGAGGAACACTAGTGTCATATAAACCAAAAAAAAACAAAAACGTTCTGTTATATTCTACTATGCACCATGGGGACGACGTTGATTCTGTAAGTGGAAAATCGAAAATCATATTAGCATGTAACAGCACAAAAAGCGGTGTTGATACCGTATATAAATTACGCGCACAATATGATGTGGCACGTTGTAGTAGAAGGTGGCCTATGGTTGTTTTGTACAGCCTTTTAAATGTTGCAGCAATAAATTCCATTGTTATTTAAAATTGTAACATTCCAAATTCCATAGAGATCCGACGAGAAGTTTTGACAAATTTAGCATTTAGCCTTATGTATAACCACCAGAAGAATCGAAGCCAAAATGTCTATATGCCCAAGACAATAAGGATTTCACTAAAGGAGATCTGTCATTTGGATGAAGATGTTGTGCCAGTTCAAAGAACTCCATGAACAATTGGGAGACTTGGTGACTGTGGATGGAAAAAGAATCGAAAACCGAAATATTTTTGTTCGATTTGTAAAAAGTATCTGTTCCAGAAATGAACATATTGTTTTTAATATAAATAATAAAAATGTAATTCTTTACACTTTTCTTAGTGTAGAATAAGTAAAATAGTCATTTCATCAGGTTTGCTCGGGATACCCGACTCATTGGCGCCACAGCCTCTTAAATATTTTTTTTACACCTAAATAAAAGGGGAGTGATCTTCACTTTTACGCATCAAGTAGTATTTTATCAGTTCGTTCTCACACATCGCCCTTGAGGCATGTGCATTTTAAAATACTCTAAATTCATGTATAAAATATTTCTCTACGCCGAAATCGGGCATTTTTCTCATAAATACGGTTTTCTCTTTTACGTGTGATAAAGAAAGAATTAATAAATATAAGGTTGGATGCTCGAATAAATGAACTTTGATCAGATAAAAGGCATATATCGAGCACAGTTTAATTAAATCTTGCCCAAGTACTTTCGATCCCTAGATCATCTTCAGGGGCATTTCGTCAATTGTGGCCTATCCGGCAAGAACAAGATGTCATTAACATATAATTGTACATTACACTACACTACAAATGGACAAACAAACACTTTAAAATAATTTAAGGAAGGCTACATTACTTGAAGAAGCTGGAGACAGAATGGCTCCTGATCTAACGGAAATGTTGGGGTGACATGTGACACATGTCACCCCAACATTTCCGTTAGATCAGGAGCCATTCTGTCTCCAGCTTCTTCAAGTAATGTAGCCTTCCTTAAATTATTTTAAAGTGTTTGTTTGTCCATTTGTAGTGTAGTGTAATGTACAATTATATGTTTATGACATCTTGTTCTTGCCGGATAGGCCACAATTGACGAAATGCCCCTGAAGATGATCTAGGGATCGAAAGTACTTGGGCAAGATTTAATTAAACTGTGCTCGATATATGCCTTTTATCTGATCAAAGTTAAAGAAAGAATTATTTGATATTGTACAGTCAGCTACGGGCGTATTGGGCCTCTCTACTCTAAAAATATTTAATTATAAGTCGATAAACTTAAAGTGCTTTTATTTCTCTGGAGCTATAGAGTGATCTTCACTTTTACGCATAAAGTAGTATTTTATCACTTCGTTCTCACACATCGCCCTTGAGGCATGTGCATTTTAAAACACTCTCAATTCATGTATAAAATCCACAAGAAAACGAAGTTCCTGTATTTGGCTGTATACCATATATTAAAAAATTTTGAATAAAATCCTTTATAAAAAGGTATATAAAAAAAAACCCAGTTGGGCTATGTTGAATTGACAAAACGTTTTCGGAGACGTATACCTTTTTATAGAGGATTTTATTCAAAATGTATAAAATATTTCTCTACGCCGAAATCGGACATTTTTCTCATAAATACGGTTTTCTCTTTTACGTGTGATAAAGAAAGAATTATTTGATATTGTACAGTCAGCTACGGGCGTATTGGGACTCTCTACTCTAAAAATATTTAATTATAAGTCGATAAACTTAAAGTGATTTTATTTCTCTGGAGCTATATTTGCTCACATTAACAATCCTTATCCTTCAACGGTCACTGAAGAACCAAACCTATGGAGATACATCCACTCACAAGTCCTTTGAAGTAAGGCTTGGAATCAAAATATTTCCAACCCTCGAGTGTAGGTAGCCAGTTATAAAGCTCCCCCTCAAGTATCTTTTTTTGGAACATGTAAATCCAATTTGCAATGACTGTAACAATACAATATTCCGGCTTAATTTTATTATGTTTTTTGCCACCTTAAGATAAGTCTTAGTGAAATAACGTTTTATTTTTGTTTAAAATAGTTCTTGAAGACTGATGTGTTATGTTCTTCTTCTTCTTCCTATGCCGTCCCCATTAACGGAGGTTGGCGACCACATTTTTAAAAGCTTCTCTGTCTTTTGCAACGTGGAATAATTCGTCTACAGTCATGTTTCTCCAGTCTCGAATATTTCGCAGCCATGACTTCCTCTTTCTACCTATTCCCTTTTTGCCATCGACTCTACCCTGCATGATGACCTGCAGAAGACTATATTTATTATTTCTTAGTATGTGTCCAAGGTATGCAGTCTTGCGTACTTTTATCGTTCTCAACAATTTTTTGTCTCGACCCATTCTTCTCAGCACTTCCTCACTGGTGACCCTGGCAGTCCATGGGATTCTCAACATTCTCCGGTATATCCAAAGTTCTAAGGCTTCAATCTTTTTAACTATTTGCGCTTTTAGTGTCCATGTTTCTACCCCGTACAATAGTTGCGACCAGACGTAACATTCAACAAACCTCAGTCTTAGCGCAATATTCAGATTTTTGTCACAGAACAATTGTTTGAATTTTAAGAACGCTGCCCTTGTCATTTCTATTCGTACCCGGATCTCTTGGTCTGGATATAATTCTGTGTTGATGTAAGCTCCCAGATATTTATATTTTGTCACTCTCTCTATTTGCTGTCCACCAAGAGTTAGTTGTTCATTATTTATTGGACTCCTTGATACTATCATAAATTTGGTCTTATCTGTGTTGATGTCAAGTCCCATTTGAATGCATTCACTATTTATTGCATCTAGTAAAGTTTATAGATCTTCTATACTCTCAGCCATAATTACCGTGTCATCTGCAAATCTCATGGTGTTTATGATTTCTCCACCAATTCTTATTCCCTCCATTTTTTCCCATAAGGCTTTTCTGAATATGACCTGTGAGTACACGTTGAAAAGCGTCGGAGACAAGACGCATCCTTGCCTAACCCCTCTCGCAATCGGTATATTATTTGTTTCTATATCGTTCACCTTTACTACTACTTTCTGGTTCTTAGTTTCTGGTTCAGTATATAGCCTTAATAAACTCAATGTCTTTTTTGTCTAAATTGATGTTTTTTAATTCATCTATTAACTTCATATGCTGCACTCGGTCAAAGGCCTTCCTAAAGTCTATGAAGCATACATATGCACTCTTGTTATATTCCCGACATTTCTGCAAGAGTACCGTCAACGCAAATAATGCCTCTCTTGTAACCATGCCTCCTCTGAAGCCAAACTGAGTTTCATCTATCTGCTCCTCACATTTCTTATAAATTCGGTTTTGAACAATTTTCAAGAGAATCTTTAAAGGGTGGCACATTATCGATTTAAGCCATTCTTCCGGGATGTTGCCCTCTACATATATGTGGTTGAGAATTCGGGTGAGTCTCTTTATATTACCGTCATCTAAGGCTTTTAACAGTTCAACTGGAATTTGATCAGGAACCGGTGCTTTTCCTTGTTTTGCATTCTGCAGGGGATTCTTTACTTCTGATGGTAAAATTTGTAGGTATTGTTTTTCTTCACCTATATCTTGTTCATTTTCTCTCTCGTCATGGAAAAGATGGATTATATATTGTTCCCATACTTCCTTTATTTTGCTCTCTTCAGTAAGTATTTCTCCATTATTATCTCTTGTTATGAGTGTACTTCTTTGTCTGGTGTTGCCTGTAAGTTCTTTCATTTTTTTATGTAAGTTTGAGGTGTCATGTTTGTTGCTGAGTTCTTCCAATTCCTGGCATTCTTTGTTCATCCATTCCTCCTTAGCCTTTCTGATTTCATATTTGATTTTATTCTTGATGGTTTTATATTTATTTTCATCTTTATTTTTGTATTTTCTTTTTTCAGTTATTAGCTCAACTATTTCCGGTGTCATCCAGTCTTTTTTAGTTATTTTCTCTTCTTCGCCTAGGACCTCCTTTCCCGCTTTTAGTATGGCTTTTTTCATATCTGCCCATTCAACGCTTCCTTCAGTTAATTTATTTATCTCTGCGTTTAGTTGCTGTTGGCAGTTGTCGTCTTTTAGGTTTTTGATGTTAATTTTGGTGGTTTTAACTTTTTTCTCCGGTTTCCTGAGTTTAATGTTGACGTTTGCTAGTAATAGATTATGATCCGTATCTGCATCTGCGCTTGGATAGGTTTTTGCACTTTGTACTCCATTACGAAACCTTTTGTTAATCGTTATAAAATCTATTTGGTTTCTGATTATATTGTTGGTGTTATCTTTTGGAGAAGTCCACGTGTATAATCTTCGTAAGGGTAGGTCGTAGTATGTATTTGTTATGACTAATTCTTTCTCCTGGCAGTACTGGACTAGTCTGTCTCCTCATTCGTTTCTTTTACCTAACCCAAAATGTCCTACTATATTTCCAGTTTTTCCTCGACCGACTTTAGCATTAAAGTCGCCCATAATTATTTTTACCTCCTGCTTTTTTTGTTTTTTGTTAACAGTTCTAAGTCCGCGTAGAATTTTTTGACCTCAGCATCATTGCTATCAGATGTTGGAGCATACACTTGGATTAGATTTATGTTTAGAGGTTTGGCTTTCAGCTGAAGTAGCATCATACGTTCGTTAAAGGGAATGAAATTTGTCACAAACTCTTTTAAGTTATTGTTGATAATAATACCAACACCATGGCTGTGTTCTCCAGTGCTTTTGCCTGAGAAGAAAATAGTATTATTATCCTTGGTGTAGTTTCCAGACTTTGGCCATCGGACTTCTGAAAGGCCCAATACTTGTATGTCTAATCTCTCCATTTCTAGCATGACTGTTGTTAATTTTCCTGCTTCATAAAGTGTTCTTATATTCCACGTTGCTATGCGTTTTAAATCGCTTACACTAAATTTGTTTCTCCACCCGGGGATTCTTCGCACCCCTGTCCCATTGAAGGGACGCCGGGCACTCGGGGCCACTGTTTGATTTACGTCCATTTGTGGTTGTTCTTGAGAATCCTTAGGGGTCTTTAATGCAGTGGTTTCTCGCCTTCTGCATCCTTATGCCGTTGATCTTGGTTCATCCGCCTTTGAGATCGATTTCTCAATCTCAGGACAAAAGAGTGCCCTTCCACTTACCAACTCATCCGCCCGAAGCTGTTGGTCAGTAAGTGGGGGTTTGCTTATACCGGCAAACATTCGGTGATTTCGCAGTGTCACAACCGGTTAAATCATAATTACCGCCTGTGATTATTCAGTATCAGACCGGTAAAGAGATTTTCTCTACCGCTCCGATCCTGTAATGACATAGCAGCTGCCCTATGCCATGCTCTCAGTTGATCCGCGGGTGTTTATTTGGCAGAGCCTTATTCACACCTGCCCCACATATCTGTAGGACGTTCCCTATCAGCCATTGGGACGCGCCGTGTTGAGGTTGAGAACTACCCCCCTCCGAGTGTGTTTTTCAAGAAGTACTGAAGAGCCCCTACTCAATTCAGAACTCCTCCTTCTTGGAAACTACACCGGCACGGTTATGTTCTAATTTTAAATTAATTGTCATTTGTTTAGTAAAAAAGAGAATAAATCAAACTATTACAAAAATTGTGGACTATTTTTTGTGCTACCTCAATTATTATTTTAAATAAATAAACTATGTCAATAATAATCAATAATGTTAAGAAAACTACAAACAGTAGATTATTTTATTGAAATTTAAACAAAATGCACCCATCGGACTATTTTTATGACCGGTGTAGTAGACCGTCTGACCGTGTGCGACTACTGATACACAAAATTAAACTGCGTCTACTGAAAGGTTAAAGAGTATTTTTCCTTGCAGGTTTGGTGAAGATATCCAATGAAAAGTTTAACGACCTACAAGTTCTTAAAAAATTCTGTGGAGCTGACGAGAGACGTTTCTACGAAAGCCTTTCTCACGAACAATAATTTTTATGTCTCACCTTTCCAATTACATTTAAATATAAAATACCTTGAAGTAACTCTAATATCTTTTATTTCTACATTATTTCTTCTTAGCAAAAACAAGGAATGTCATGACATAGGTACCTACCTTTTTTTCCACGAGTATAAAATACTACTTTATTTCTAAAGTAGATACATATTGAGTTATAACTACAAGTAAAATAAATACCTTTTTATTATTTAACCTCATTAAGAAATAGACTAACAATAAAGAGTTAAAAATAGATCACAGGTGTCCCTTTAAAATGATGAGTTACACAAAATATTAAACTTCAATTTTCTCAAATTCAACTGAGTGGCATTCCTTGTTATTCCCCCTATAGCCCAGTCTGGTTAAAAAAAAAGGTGGAAAAATGTTTCGCAGATATCTGAAGCTTTTAAGACATAGGTGGGAGATACTAGATGATGAATAGATGAAAAGATACTCCTAGTTTTACCTTGCGTTTTTTTTAAGCAATAATTTATGGTCACAATTTGATTTTTTGTCTATAAATTTTTTCCCTTATATTTTAAATAAACAGTATTTATGTCATTTTTTTATGTCAAGAATATCTTTATTTTCCCGTTTTTTTAATTAAAATTGATAAATAATTTACAGAGATATTTGCAAAAAAGCAGTGTTTTTGCACTAATTTATAAATTTTATTAATTTTTTTATTACCAAAATAAAATGGTATTAATACATTTAAACATCAAGGAATTACCATCTTTTAGATTTGTGCGAAATTTCCCCCCGATCAGTCAAATATTTTATAAGTTATTTAATTTGTTTATCCCTGAGGCTAATTATTTAAACTATTGAGCTTGCCCTATGCATGATGCTAGACACATTCAGCAAATTTCATAGGTTTCTTTAAGACTTGGACTATCTCAGAAGTTAAATGCATATTGAGTTTTCATCGAAATTATTCACAAAATAAACGTTTGAAAAAGGGGTATGTTTTTTACTTATAAACAATTGTAATAACTTCTATATTTTTCAAGCTACAGACTTGTACGTACAACCATTGGATAGCTGGTAAAAAAGCTCACATTAAAAAATAAAAAACCTTCTATGACCCATAGGAACGAAGTTAGTGACTATTTTTTAAAAAATCATATCTCCATTGTTTATAAACATTAAGAAGTAAAATTTGCACAAATTTTGAATGAAAATATAAACTTTATATTGAAACTTATAGCTATAAAATTTATCTAATTTTTCGAAAGGACGGTACTTTCGAAAGATCGACATAGGAAAGTGGAGAGGATATCTGTTTCAGCTCCGTTTTTTTTTCGGCATCGGAACTTCAAATTGCAACACGTAGGAAAATTTTACATTATCTCGGCTTCCTTTGCAGCTGCAAGCCTCTTTTTTTTATTCTGGGGTAGCTCGTCGAAATATGAATAACTACATAGTTTTCACTGCCGGAAAATATGGGAAAACTCGGAAAAATTGAGTCCATTTGAAATTCACCCTAAATACTTACTTTTTTTTAATTTGCTCGAATAGTCTGTCGCAGTATTAATAATGATGACATAATTTTCACCCCCCCATAAATCTCGGAAAATCCCGGAAAATCAACATATGTTTTTTCATTTTATATCAATGATGTAATAATACTTATATATTTTATAAATTAAATTTCAGGTAATTTTTTACACGTTATATTATTATATTCCTTATATTAATTAGAATTGTTTGTATTTTTATAATTAACAATATTGATTTTTATTCTATTTTTCTTACAAATATGATATACAATATTAATCTAATCTGCTTTACTGCTTTGATAAAATAAGTCGATTTTTTCATTATACTTTTTCCAATGTCAATTTGCCAAGCGTCGGCTTTTAAGATTCTTTGATGTCAATGCCGACCATTGGCGTGGAAATTAAGAAAAGGGATCAGTTCATCAAACGCATATTTCAAGAAAAATTATATAATTTTTATTAATTTTTACATAATTATATTCATATAATTATTTTACATATTACATTATAGTATTTAAACAAATTCAAAATATCACCTTTTGTGCTCCAAGAATATTTTTTAGGTTTTTGGGTGACTCTAAATAAGATCTATGTCATTTTTCTCAAAAGTTAATAGTTTTGGAGATATAGGCGATTTAAAATCCGAAAAATACGATACCTAATATGCATTTTCGAGGCTTGAAAAATATGTAAATGAGTATTTTTGAGATTCAAGAGTATCTAAACTAAAGTCTCAACATTGATTTTGGTGAGAAATCGGGGCAATATTTTCCGTAGACTCTGAGATAGCGCGTTTGAATTTGAATTGTTTCCGGCATAAATGTCCGGCACCCTTCAACCTTCGATTTGTTTAAACGGGGCATTTTTGAATAGGACTCTTCAAAGGTCTATTTATAATGTTATAAATAGACACATATAACTATCAAATAATTAATACAACACATAATGTAATTTCAAAAATTTTTTCAACTATAACACACCTTACAGTAAATATTAATCAAATAAACAACTACTACGTCAACACCATGGAACTAATCATCTTCACAAAAGTCAATTAATAACATTCGATATTTGATAGTTCTAGTACTTAACCTTAATGACATTTACCGAACTAAACGTTGTGTCTGTTTTATTTTTAATTTGAATTGTATTTGTTTCCTATATTTTAATTTGTAATCAACATCAACTACATTCAACATTATTCCAACAAAAAAATTTTTACTTGATGGTATTAAAATAAATCGCACTGCCATTAACCTCAATTAAGTAAGTATATAAACAACAAACTATTATTAAATTATATTTTACCATGTTTTAAATAATTGTAGCTCTCATCTGATGATGCCAATGAAAATTGGCGAAATATAATGAATTGTTAAACAGAGTACACTTGGCTTTTAATCAGCTGTATACCCAATTAACCTCAACCCCTTTTATATATATATATATATATATATATATATATATATATATATATATATATATATATATATTTAGATAAGATTTAATTTTCTTTTTTTAAACTTTATAGATTTCTTCAAGTCTAGAATAAAGTTATATGTACCAAAACAACTTCTTATTTATTTAAAAGTGCATATGAAAATTGTATAATTTGTATGTTAAATTTGTATGAAAATCTGTAATTTCATGGATTTCATTATATGGATTTAAGACACTTTGGAAATAAGATCTTCAATTGTAGTCAGGATTCTAAAACGGACAGTTGGCTGTCCCGAGATGCATCAATTGTAGATTTATGATCGAGATTACAAATAATACTGAAAAACTAAAATTGCGAATTTTGTCATGAAATTTGGTATGTGCGGTTACAATAAGTGGAACAACTTTTCCAAATAAGTTTTTCCGATTTCTCTAACGCGAAGCAAAATATCGAAAATTTACCCTGTTTGTGGATTCGCAGTAAGCCGCGTTTAAAATTAAAATTTCAGATCACTATTTAAAAAAATGTGCACTATCAACATGTATGACTGTGCAAAATTTTAAATCTGTATGTATTTTGATAGCTGATATATAGAGGTGTTTTCATCTTAAATGTGACACACTGTATAATAATGAATACTAGTGTTCAAGATGCATCGCGATAGCTGTAAAGAAATTAATTAGAAGGACTAAAAAGAATCGTCAGAGTCTTCTGAAGTCGAATCGTTCCCAGGTTGGATAACTATTGGTGCTATTGCCGGTAAAACAGGATATTCGTTTTCTATTTTTAAAACATGAGCTTCGCAATTTTTCCACACATCGCTATTAATGCCACTAATTACTTCTCGAATATTCTCAATGACCACTGCGCTTAATGTTAGTGACTGATTATATGTTCGCAATCGTTTTTTTACGGTACCCCAAACCATTCCAATTGGATTAAAAATGCAATAGTATGGGGGTAATCGCAAAAGAGTATGGCCGTGCCTGCTGCAAATGGTGTCAATAACGTATTCGTTTTTAAAATTCCGACTTTTGATCATTCTAATTAATTCTTTCTTTACTGGAATCTTTTTAGGAACAGTGACGTTTTTAAGTTGCATAAATTTTAAAATTTCGTCCTTTTTCGTATTATTATTGGGTATTTTATTTAATATGCGGGAATGATACGACGCATTATCCATAACAATCACTGAATTCGGCGGAATATTGGGCAAGAGTTGTTCAACAAACCACTTTTCAAATAAATCGGCTGTCATATCTTCGTGATAATCGGCAGAAGACTTTGTTATATTTTTGGCCGACAATAGCAATGCATTAAATACAAAACCATCTTTGCTTCCGGCATGAAGAATAATAACACGTTTTCCTCGTGAACACGGTGTATTTAACGCACACTTGTTTGTGTTGTCAACCCAGCCGTACTTGACAACATCATGCGTATCGAACCAGGTTTCGTCTAAATAGATTATTTTTGTGTTTGAATTACGATACTGTTTTATTTTACTCAAATATTCTCGTCGAAGTTCAACAATACGCCGAGATTCCATTATTACCATTCGATTATCTAATTTCTTATATTTAAATCCACAACTTATCAAAATCTCGCGCAGTGTTTCCAAAGATGTATAATTATATTCAGGGAAATCTCTCAATTTTTCACGAATCAGTTCTAAAGTAGGCATTCTATTTTCTTTGTAAAAATTGTAAACTGTTCGCTGAATAACGTCTTTTGCAGCAGTGTCAATCCTACCCAATTTTTTATTTGGTCGCTTTCGTTTTAAGGAATGATCTGTAACAGTGCCTAATTTAATAATTGTATATATCGTCTTATACCCGATTTTTGTTAATATATGAATTCTCGAAACAATTGCATTATCAGCCATCCCAATATTTTCTTTTTTCAAACACTCATACATATTTAAAATTATTCTTTGGGATTGTACGTGCAAATCTTTATTTTTTAATTCCGGGCTGTCATTAAAATAATTGTCATTATTTATTGATAACACAGAAGTTGATGCATCTTGATCATTCGTTTCAAACGGTCTCCAAAATGCCATTCTAGAAAAATATAATATTACTTATAATTATATCTTATACCTTATAAACCTCCGCCTGTGTTATCTGGTTGCGAAAAGAAATATTTTAGGGTGTCACATATCCACACACACAGGTGTTTATTACGATTTATCGCTTTGCGCTGCGCTGTTGTCATAATGCATGAGTTTAAAATTACTGAATGTAACTTTAATATAACATATTAATATATCTGCAATTTTTCATGTTTCCAGGTAAGGTATAAAATCAATGAAATTTGGAAAAAAATAATACAATTCTTGTAACCGTTTTTGAGAACTTGGATTCTTAAAAGATGTCTGATTTCTTAAAAGTCGATCATTATATCTATAAGAGTATTACCGCTAAATTCACCAACATGGCAACGTCAAGATAGATCGAAGGTCCAAATTCTCTCCAGACTACAATGTTGCCGATATTCGAAAATTACTTAGAGCATAAGTAATATATAAACGTTCACGGTTGCTTTAATTCATTAGTTAAGAGTCCATGGAAATATTAGTACCTAGTTAATTAATTTATAGATATATTTTTTGGGAATATGTTCATATCATTTTTTAAGAGTGTCGTTCGTTGACTAGCAATTAAATAATAACGAATAGAGAATAGAGAATATTTTTTAAATATAACCTTAGGAATTTTAGGAAATATGTCTGACAACCTTGATTTGAAAGGCGGTCTCTTTAATACCAGAATGTGACATGTTTATGTTGGAAAATTATTAGTGGATGTACCTTGCCTTATTAAATTTTGCAATGTTTATTGAACTTTACTTTTTTTATTTTCTTTACATACATTGGTTTAAAAGTTAAAATTTGGTTCATTTATTCGACTTCACTGTCAGGTCTTAACCTTTTTGTTGCAGGTTGTTTGCCTTCACTTATTAAGTCAGTCTTTCCATACATTAACATATTAATGGGCGATCTTAATGTCAAGGTGGGTCAAGGTAAGGTAGGAGAACAAGTAGGAAAATATGGGCTTGGAAACAGAAATGACAGAGGAGATCGATTGATTCAATTTTGCCAAAGTGAAGACTTCGTAATAACAAATACGGGACATGTGGGACATCTCCACAACATACCAAAGAAAAAATAGTGAAAAATCAAATAGACTACATTATGATAGCAAGGAGGTATCATAATGCTGTTAAATGTACTAAGACGTACCCAGGAGCTGATATAGACTCAGATCATAACCCGGTAGTTACTGTGATAGAGGCGAGACCAAAAAAGATTAGAAGACCGTACAGAAAAGCACTAGATTTAAATAAACTTAGAAACAAAAATATACGACAAGAAACAGGAGAAGAAATAAATGAAAACCTCCGTTCAGTGCAGCAACAAATTAACGATACAAACAACGTTAACCAAAAATTAAAGTACCTACATAAATACAGCTATACAAACAGCAGGAAAGAAACATCTAACAAAAACAACAACAAAGAATAAGGGGTGGATGACACAAGATATACTAGACTTGATGGAACAAAGAAGAAAGATGAAGAATTATCCAGACAAATACAAAGAAATAAATAAACACATAAAAAAGAGAATAAAAGAAACCAAAGAGGAGTGGATTAAAGAACAATGTGAATAAATGGAAACCTATGAGAAAAAGTACGATGCGTTCAATATGCACAAAAAAGTAAAAGAGATAACAGGAAGCATAAAGAAATGCCAAATAGGTAAACTTAAAGACAAATATGGAAATCTTATTGTAGATCTAGAGAATAAAATTAAAAAAAAAACAGAATACCTGAATGAATTATTTGAAGACGATAGAAACAACTTAACTCAGATAATCAATGTAACTGGGCCAGACATAACTCTGAGATAGCGCGTTACGCAATAAGAAACGCTAAATAAAAAATGGAAAAGCAAATGGACTGATGGAATTCCTACAGAACTGTTGAAGCTTTTGAATGATAACCTCGTAACCATAATATTAAATTTTGCCAGCGAGGAGCTAAAACAGTTTCTCTTCCACTTTCCTATGTCGATCTTTCGAAAGTAACTTCGTTTCGAAAGGTTTTAAGTTTCGAAAAATTGGATGAATTTTATAGCTATAAAATCAATATAAAGTTTAGATTTTCATTCAAAATTTGTGCAAATTTTACTTCTTAATGTTTATAAACAATGGAGATATAATTAACAAAAAATTGTCGCTAACTTCGTTCCTATTATTCATCAGAAGTTTATTTTTTTGTTAAAATGTGAGTTTTTTTTACCAGCTATCTAATGGTTGTATGTACAAGTCTGTAGCTTGAAAAATATAGAAGTTATTACAATTGTTTATAAGTAAAAAACATACCCCTTTTTCAAACGTTTATTTTGTAAATAATTTCGATGAAACTCAATATTCATTTAACTTCTGAGACAGTATGACTCAAAGAATCCTATGAAATTTGTTAAATGTGTCTAGCATCGTTCATAGGGCAGTTCATGGTTTAAATAATTAGTCCCAGGGATAAACAAATTGAATAACTTTTAAACTATTTGACCGATCGGAGGGAATTTGTTAAATAGTACCATATAAAAATAATAATTAACAAAAAACTTGTGTTCAAAAAAAGTGCCAGAAACTAAAATATTAACAAATATGTTTTACGCACGCATGTATATTGATAAAATTAATATTTCCTCTTTCCTTCACGCTAGTACATTTAAACCAGATAAAAAAATTCAGATCTAGCGAGAATAGAACTTCGAATTACCCTGTTATAGTATTGACTACGTAAAAAATAGAAATTCCTGATTTCCCAGTATTCTAGTATTAGATATTAGATAATACATCGCACGTGCTTCTATACAATAGAGTCCATGCGCAGCAGAAATTCTGACTTACAATGTAATTCTCCTGTGTACCTCTTTTTTTATTTTAATATTCCATGACAGGCATTTTATTCAATACTTAAGATAATCGATTGTTGTATTTCCCGTTTCATATCTCTTATCAATCAATCCATTAAGTTAAGATGATAAATCGATACAGAATTCGGCAGTCATGTGCCAACAGTAAAATTAACAGCATGGCAATGTTGCCACGTTTAAAAAAGAAATTTCTTTTTGCAGTAAAATAGATTTCCTTTACTTTTATCTACTTATTTGTCCATCGTATAAAAAATACTAAATTTATCAATAAAACCTTTTTATCAATCCTTGGGATATAGTATGTTATTAACTCAATTTAATTATACAATGTACGTACAAATAATAAGTAATTTTTATTATGTCTACGATGCTACGTCTTGTCTGTTTTTTTTATGGTGTTGAATCGTGGACCTTGAACGAAGATATGTGAAGAAAATTGGAAGCATTTGAGATGTGGCTTATATCGGATAATACTTAAAATCCCGTGGACTGACCGAGTCACCAATTAGGAGGTCCTCAGAAGAATGAAGAAGAACCGAGAGGTACTGACCACCATTAAATCTCGAAATTTACAGTATTTTTGACACATTATGCGAAATGAATCCAGATATGCCCTTCTACAAGCCATCCTGTTAGGAAAAATATTTGGAAACGGGGTCCAGGAAGAAGAACATCCTGGTTGAAGAACCTCAGAACCTGGTTCAACACAACCTCTATGCAGCTTTTTCGCGCTGTGGGAGATAAGATGAAGATTGCCATGATGATCGCCAATATTCGTCACATCAAGAAGAAGAGAACTCATTTCCACACCACCATAGAGGTAGAGTGATGGTGCGTTTTTTTTTATGTGGTTCCTCGGTAGGCCTAATCCACAAATACTTAAAACTTAGTGCAAAATATTATTCTGAGGAACTAGATGTACTTTCATCGTCAGGGTTTATTATAATTGAATCTACTGTGGCTTCTACTAAATTATCTAACTCCCACATTTTTGGTTCTAACTTTTGGGTAACATGCTGTACACAATTTTTCCATTTTTGCGGAGTTATGGTGGATAGAGCTTCATCAAATAAATTTTTCATGTCGGCAAACTTAAAAATTGTATTTTTAGCTGCTACCTAATTTTTTATATCTGCCCATATCAGTTCTATGGGATTCAACTCACAGTGATATGGTGGCAATCTTAAAACAATTTTATTTTGACTTTTCGCCATTTCGTCGATGATGTAATTATCATACTGTTTTTTATGTTGATGAACAAGTGCTAAAGTTGCACTTTGAGAAGTGAGTCGTTAAAGGGGATGCTTTTTAGATGTAGCCATTCTTGGATATCCGCTTTTCTAGAAGATGTGGTGGATATCTTTTCAGATTTCTGGAATGATACGACGCATTGTTCATTACAATCACAGAATTTGCTTCCAATTTGGGTAACGTTTTTTCAAACCAACTCTCAAAACCTTTTCCATCCATTTTCTCATGGTAATCTCCACTTTTCTTTGATTCAAAACTCCATAGAGCGTCAGGAACAAATCCGTCTTCACTGTCTGTGTGACAAATAATCAGTCGCTTTTCTTTACCTAAAAATTCAATATTATTTATCCATTTCAATGTTCAACAAAAAATATTATCTGATGGATTTTTCAGACCTGTCGAGAGTCCATCCAAAAACGCTTGTTTTGATGAGGTGACTGACTGATCAATCCATGTTTCAAATAATATATTTTACGATTGTTCATTTATATGATCTTTTATCTGCCTTAAAATTCTCTTCTCCAGATTACAAGGTCATCTCTGTCCGTAAGCATACTGTTCCTGTCACGTTTTTAAATTTAAATTGGAGTTTTTCAAAAGCTTGTAAAAAGTAGTACATTTGAAATCAGGTAGATTGGGGTCGTCGTTGACCTGTTGTAAAACTCTATTTATTGTGGGAATATCATTTCTAAAAAAGAATTGATGCACTATTCTTCTTATCGCTACCTTGTCAAAATCATCTACAGATTCGAGTTTGTCTTTACGAGTGGTACATTTTTTTTGGTGCAACTAATGTGTGTGTAGTTTTATATTCTATAATAACTTTAAACACAGAACTATCCGATACTTCACTTTATCAACTACTTTTTTCTCAACAGAGGACAATATTAACGCCGTATTTTCTTGTAATTCGTGCTTATATACGTTTACAATTATTTCTTTAACGTCTACGCTTAAATGGCCTTTTTTCGATCTCTTTTTGGGGGGAGTGAAAGGTATGTTTACGAGTTCATCGGCAGAATCCGTGTCCGGAATATTAATTTGTTTTAGTGACTGTCTATACAAATCTGCAAAGTATTATTTACAGGCTAATATTCTAATAAAATAATAGATAATAGATAGATAATAGATAATTGAACAGTTATATTAAAAAGGTCAATACTCACAATCTAATATTTATTTTCAAGGTGTTACAGAAGCGACCGATTTTGAGGCTTACAATATTTGCCTCATCCTCAGGCATAGCAAAGATTTTGAAGATGGAAAATCACATAATAATTCACTATGATCTCCTTTTTCTTTGTTGTTTTTTATCACAGGTTCTTACAAGGTACAAGACCTTTAGGTCTTTACCTTGTAAGACCCTTTTATTTACATACATATATAATGATCAACGTATCACCTCACTATAATGATAGTGTCATAAGGAAAGATGAAGACAGACATTAACCTGGATGTAAGCGGAAAACTCTTATGGGTGATATCTATATTATTGTTTTTTTAACAAAACAAAACTCTTTGCTGGGTCAGAGGATGAGGCAAATATTGTAAACCTCGAAACCGATCGCTTCTGTAACACTTTAAAAGTAAATATTAGATTGTGAGTATTGACCTTTTTAATATACCTGTTCAATTATGGACTCACAATTGCAACCCTTTTATTATCATAATAGATAATTATTATAATAGAGTCAGAATAATATTAAATTTACTTACTTAAGTTGATAGAAAACAGCAAACACCTTAAAAAATTTTCACAGTTCTAAGTTTATTTAAATACCACTATAATTATAAACCAACACTATAATTATACCAAGACACACACACATATATAGAGCTATTAAAAGTAAAAATTATATTTATATAATTAAATTTAACAGACATAAATGTGATTCGTAAGGATTACTGAATCCATATCTGTTAAAACTGCAAATTAAGTGTCTTTGTTTAGAGGTGTATAACGTTAACTTGTGAGTTTCTACATGTTACTTTTGATACGCTTTTGTATTTAATCAGTTTACAGTATAAGATGATTTTGTAACAAGTAGATACCTCTTCAGCATCTCTAGAAATTGTATATGAACTGGTCACGCGTTCCTAGTGTTTATATTCCTACTCTTCTGTTAGGCGAACGAACTTTAGTCCTACTTCTTTTAAAAGTTTCTACAAGTAAACTTGTCCATGCTCGCAATCCCCCATTGCTAAAATAAAAATCTAACAATATTTTAATTAGAATTAGAGAAATGTACAAATATCTAAGAGCTTACCTCGGAATATTTTCGTACGATACTAGTGGCACCGGTCTGAGACACGACAAGTAACCTTCAGTCACAACGGGTTTGATTTCTACCCGGTCTCTCACACAGTGACACCACTATCCAAAGGTTAATATTTCGTTCTGAATTTGACAGGTCTGTCAGAAGTACAACCTATGCTTTGTTAATACATTTGCATGTGGCGTTAGGAACAAACATAATAATTTATTTAATTAATTTAATATAATGCAATTTTTTTTTAGTATAAATAATAAATAAATAATAAAATTACTTTATTCAATTTTAAAAATACAGAAAACATAGTATGAAGCTTGGCGGTACTTTCAGAGAACAACCGAACACAGAGAAGCGACAGTCCTTTGAAGTTACGTGGCCAAGCCGCCAATGACAGCTAACAACCAGAAAATTAATAGTCAGTGGGCATATCACACAATATAAATTCTTAAGAGCGTAGGCGCAAATTTCGGGCCAATGTTTTTTAAATGCATTCATTTTTTTCGAATCCTGAAAAACTAATAAGTATTTTTGAAAAATTTAAACGCAGAATGAAAGACTACATTATTACTGAGGGGCCGAAAGTCCCTGAAAACACCTATAATGTTTATTTTAATAAGTTACAGGGGTGAAAAAAAAGAGAAAAATTTAGTGTAATTTTTTAATTTCAAATATCTCATTAAAAAAAACTTTTTGTTTATTCTAAGGGACCTTTACGGCCCTCGGTAATAATGTAATCTTTCATTCTGTGTTTAAATTTTTTCAAAAATATTTATTAGTTTTCTCAGGATTCGAAAAAATGATTGTATTTAAAAAGGATTGGCTCGAAATTTTGCGCCTACGCTCTTAAGCGAAACAAAGAAATTACTAAAAATCTTAAAATTACAACAGAACAAGACTTCAAAATTGCAAAAACATGGTTGCAAATAAACAAACTTACATTAAATTATGAAAAACTAAATAAGTACTCATCTACTTTTTGCTATACCTATACAAAAGTTGTCTGCCAATTTTTAATTCGTTAAATATAAATAACAAAGATCATTGAAGGAACTGCGTCATGCGCCAATGTTTTTCTTTTATTTCCTTTTACAATAACATTATCTTCAAAATGCAGTTCACAAATCTATAATTATTATAAAGTGAATCCATTTTGAATAACAAATCTTCTTGTCTGCAAGCTTCTATCCACACTTTGGCACTACAAATTTTTAACAGAACAAATTTTAAACAAAGAACTTTTTCTGTATTTATAAATAATACTTTATTACTTACAACTATAAGAGTATTAGTATATTCTAAGTATATTGTAAGTTATGAAATATTTAACTTTCTGTCAATATCTAATCTTAATAAATTTACAGTTTTCTCCTGACTAAGTCACAAAAATGTCACTAAATATTGAGATATGCAACAAATAAAGTTTTTTGATATTTTTTATTTGTAATTCCCATTTAAAACTCCTAAATATTTTTATGTACTTCGATCCATATATTTGATCTTTTTTATTTATATTTAACGAATTAAAAATTGGCAGACAACTTTTGTATATAGCAAAAAGTAGATGAGTACCTATTTAGTTTTTTCATAATTTAATGTAAGTTTGTTTATTTGCAACCATGTTTTTGCAATTTTGAAGTCTTGTTCTATTGTAATTTCAAGATTTCCCAATTATCGGTCTAATTATGTTTCCAACAATTTTTAGTTTGAGCATTTTAGTAATGTCTTTGTTTCGTTTAAGAGCGTAGGCGCAAAATTTCGGGCCAATGCTTTTTAACATTTTTTTGGAATCCTGAGAAAACTAACAAATATTTTTGAAAAATTTAAACACAGAATGAAAGATTACATTATTACCGAGGGCCGAAAGTCCCTTAGAATAAACAAAAAGTTTTTTTGAATGAGATATTTGAAATTAAAAATCACACTAAATTTTCTCTTTTTTTTTCACCCCTGTAACTTATTAAAATAAACATTATAGAAGTTTTCGGGGACTTTTGGCCCTCAGTAATAATTGGTCTTTCATTCTGCGTTTAAATTTTTCAAAAATACTTATTAGTTTTTTCAGGATTCGAAATAAATGAATACATTAAAAAACATTTGCCCGAAATTTGCGCCTACGCTCTTAAATAAAATATTCTCGTGTATAAAACCCTCTATATATTTTTATTTCCTAAAAATACTATATTCGTATTGTTGTCTTCGAGCGCACTGATGCCGGGCCACCATCTGTTGATTTTTTGACCTGAGCCTTCGGAGACTTGCGTCTTTCAATAAAAGAAATAGCACTGACACCAAATTTAATGTTTTCATTTTGAACTATCCCTTGGCAGACCAAAGTTTAATTTTTATAGCTCGGACAGACTCGTCGGCGTCGGCTTACTGTTCGAAAGTCAAACCAATACTATTATGTAATAACTAATAATAATTACAAAGCAATAGTAATTACCTGTTATTATTCTTAGGAAATCTAAATAAACTTATTCCTTTTCCTGTCACAGATGAACATCCGCGAATCGCACAAATATATCCAGACATTTTAAATATAAATTAAACTTCTAACTATAAACTATAACTATAAACTTATATATTTAACTATAACTATAAACTATAAACTATAACCTTTTAACTATAAATAAATTATATAATTGGTTTAAATGCACTTGTTGTGTCGAGTATTTACCATAGACGCCTACGGACTATCGAAAACAACCAGAATTAAAGAATAAGCACGTGTTTTTTGACAGTTACACAACCAGAATCGGGCATGCGTATACAAAAATGGTACACGCTTTTGACCGTTGTGTCGCTTCTATGTGTTCGGTTTTTCTATGGTACTTACTGTACCGCCTAGTGTATGATCTTTTTTTTAATAAAATACTTGTTTTTCACAGCTAGGTCGAGAACTTTTTACTTTTACCTAGTACCTCTATTATGTCTATTATAAACTTGACAATTTTTCCATCACTGGTACAACTTACGGAAGTGCATACGAAGTATCTAATAAAAAAAAGGAAGGGAGATTGATCAAATTCTACTTTTCGATTTATTTTACCGGTACCGTCAATTAATCCTTAAAGCAAAGAAGTTACAACAATTTTTCACGTACCGGCAACGCTGCACAAGCATTTTCCTACTGAAATACAACACACCTCCTGTAATTACGGGCTACGAACATTTCCTACCAGTGATCGAGCATCGAGCCGAAAACGTCGCGCAGTGCAGTGCACGTGAATTTCCTGATAAAACGCATAACGCAGTTATCGTTATACTGAAGTGTACTGCATGTCATGAACTAAAAGAAAGTGAGTAGTGTTAGTGCCATTTTGCCCTACTGTGTGCGTTTGAGTGTTTGTCAGTTTTAGTTTTCTAGTTATTTCTGTAACATTGAGGGTATGTCTAATTGCAAAATAATGTTTTAAATAGATAAATCTAATTCTTATCTGGCAACTAGTTCTAAGATATTTGAATTGAGGTTGCGGAAATCGTATCACTAGCCAATTTCGTGATACAAAACATACTTTTGACGATTTGGACAGGTTTCAGGGACAAAATAATTTATGTAACAATGTATATTATATATGAAAATCTTAACTGGACAAAATTTAAGATATTTTTAAAAGTTTTTTTTAAAAAAATTAATAGAAATTTTTGACGACTCTAAAAAAATATTGATAGAAGAGATTCACTGAAAATACTAGGTAGATAGGTATTAGGTATGTAGACTATTAAACTTACATCAGCTATATTATTCTAAAGGGCCTATATGAAACAAGACTCCATTCTTTATGATACAGTGATTGTGTGGATAGTTTAATATAAGTTAGTACATTATGTATATAAATGGATATCTCCATATACTTTATCCCATTCCTCAACAAAGTAGTTTTTCATCTACCCTATCCCTTTTCCCTTCAATATTTTTTATTATAACACAGGAGTGTTTACAATAAGTACTAGATACTTTTTATTTATAAAACAACTTTAATCTGATTAATAGGATTAATTGAAAAGTAGGGTAGTAGTCTATATTTGTTATCCACCCCGCTTTCTTTTTCATAATTTATGTCCTTTTTTTCGTCTGGAGTGTAATTGTCCACAATACTAACTTTAACTAATCATCTTTTAGTATTCCGAAGTTTATTTCATCTGATTGCTGATACCTTGTAAATTGTTTTCTCCTTCAGTATCGAATATCGTATTCATTCGGGGGACATGTATTTATTTACAAACATTCTTCTACTGTCATCACGTAGAGCTCGAGAAATATGCACTTAAAAAATCCTAAAATATGAATGCAATTATGCACAAAAAACAGTGTAAATATGCCCTTAAAATATGCTTCTTATTCTTTTATGCATTTAATGTATATAAATAAAAAACGCAGTAATACTTAGTCACAAAAAATATTTATTGAAATTTGTATTATCTACCTACATCATTATATTTAGGCCAGGGAAATAAGTAAAAAACGTACCGTGTTTTTGACACTCGTCCGGCCAGGCAAACGACAGTTGTTTTGAGTAGTATGGTCCTCTGTAACAAAAACCTATGTGTTTCCTGCAGTCGATTTTTTAGACTTAATTAGTTATTAAAGTTTCGTATTAGTTTCGTGTATCAGCAAAAACTGAAGCATTTTTAAACAACTTTTAGAACAGAAGAAACTTATAAGTCATATAAAAACCTTCAAAATGGCGTTTTCTAAATGTTGCTTAGGAAGTTGCAAAATCAAAAATTACGATTTTTTTTATAAACGTTTATATCTTTTTTGAAAATAAACTTATAACATTTATATTTTACGGAATGCTATGTCTTTAGTTCTTGAAATATGGTTTAAAATTTTAAATTGATCGGTCAAATAATTTAAAAGTTCTTTTATTTGTTTATCCCAAATTAATTTTTTTGCAACAATAAAGTCAGAAAATTACATAGTTTTAGTAATAGTACGTGTAGTTTCTGGAAGAAGAAGACTTGTGCTATTATTTACAAAAAAAAAAATTAGGAAAATTAATTTTAAATATTGCAAAATAATTGTGCAAAACATGTCGATTTTTTGCTTATAAACAATTAAAGTAAATTTTTAACCATTGTCTGTAGAATATTTTTTTATATTTAAAAAGCATGATTTTTTTCACAAATTTAAATGTGGGACAAACATTAGTAAATTAGTAATTTACTAATGTTTGTATTTTGAGAACGATTTCCGAAGTGGAAATTGTAACGTCAATAACTTACTTTAACCTTTAATTGTGGCTTATTCCCATTTAAATAGTAATTACTTTAACATGCCACAAGAAAATAGCTTCAGAACAATATTTATTATAGCATTTTTAGCAAGAAATAAAACGTAGTTTATTTAAGATTTCCAAAGCCATACTATTTAGAAACCAATTGAAGAGGACAATTTGTTGTTTTCATAAATCTATTATAAATAAAATATTTATAATTTTATTAAAGAAGTATAAATTAATCATAAATATTTATGTTTTCAAATAAAAATTATCTCAAATATTACAATAAAAATTTAAAAAAAAATGTTTAAACAAATTAGATAGTTTATTTAACAATTTATTTATTGAAATAACTCATATTCGTAATGTACGCAAACAGTACATACAAATTAAAAAAAGGAACGTCGAAATCCATAAATAAAAACCAGAGATACAGCTAACAGCTCCTTCCCCCTCCCTTCGGCTCCCGTGAGTTTCGAAGCCAGCCGAATTTAAGGACCACATTTTGAAGCTTTGTGGACGATTTCATTGAAGGGTCATCTTTTTAGAGTTTGGTACGTTAAAACTATAAAGTATCTTCTTTTAAATAACGATAATTTAGATTTCTTAATTGTTATAAACAAAGCTGCTATGAATTAAATAAAAAAAGAAGCTAACTTTGCCCCAAATTATTTTAGGACAAATATTTTTTCTTCTTATAAAAAAATAATATTCTTACAGGCAATGGTTAAAAAGTTATTTTAATTGTTTATAAGCAAAAAATCGACATAATTTTGCAAAATTATTTTGCAATATATAAAATTAAATTTTCTTAATTTGTTTTTAATGTAAATAATAGAACAAGTCTTCTCCTTTCAGAAACTACCCTCACAATTACTAAAATATATAATTTTCTGACATATTATAATAGACAAAATTAATTTTTGGATAAAAAAATAAAATAACTTTTAAACTATTTGACCTATCACTTTGAAATTTTGACCATATTTTAAGCACGACAAGACACAGCATTCCATGAAATATAAATGTTATAAGTTTATTTTCAAAAAAGTTATTAACATTTATAAAAAACCGAGATTTTTGACTTATTTTGCAACTTCCTAAGCAACAAATAAGGATAGAAACATTTAGAAAAACGCCATTTTGAAGGTCTTTGTATAACTTATAAGTTTCTTTTCTTCTATAATGTGTTTAAAACACTCTGAGATAGCGCGTGAAAAAAGCAAACATTTTCCGTTTTTTTGACCTTAATTTGTTAATAATTAATTAAGTCCAAAAAATCGACTGCAGGAAACATATAGGTTTTTGTTACAGAGGTCCATACTACTCAAAACAACTGTTGTTTGCCTGGCCGGACGAGTGTCATGAAAAAATGCTTATTTCCCTGGGCTAATTCATTTATTCTTTGATGCATCATCATCATTATCATTCTTTATTATACTATAATTACAGTTTAAATCAAACTCCTGGGCAAAATTAACGCACCACTTTAATTAATCTAAATATTTACAATATGAACACAAAATAAAACTAAGTTACAATGAACTAATAATAAACACCTACAAATAAGTCAACATGACTTCATCATGACCTTAATTTGCCTTAATGTTTCTTTAAAAATTTGTTTTTGTCGGAAATGCGTAAATAAGCTAGCATAACTCCAAATTGCAAAAAGAAAAAAATCAGTAAAGTAAATCAATAAAATGCGTCTGGGTCAACACTAATACCGTGTAGGCCGTCCTCTATTTCTTATGGCTGCATTTATGCGTCGAGGCAAGCTTGATATCAAATGTTCAACAAAAGCTTGCGGAATATTCACCCATTCTTCAATAACGGCCTCAATGAGTTGGTTGCGATTGGCAATAGGGGTCTACGACTTCGAATCTTTTTTTTAATAGTCCCATAGATGCTCTATAGGATTCATGTCCGGATTGTTAGGTGGCTACTCTAATAATGGAATATCAACATCATTTCAGTAGCCAATAACCTGCCGAGCCACATGAGGACGAGCGTTGTTTTGCATGAATAAAAAATTAGGTCCAAGAAACGGAGCAAAAGGCATTACATGTTCGACAATAGTGTTGTCTAAGTAATATTGGGCATTCATAGACTTCGTACGTATGGAGACCAACTTTGCAGCTGGCAAACCTTTCTCCTCGCCTTCGCCAGACACGCTCACGACCATCTGGAGCTTTTAGGCTTACTCTAGTCTCATAGGAGAAAAGAACTCGTTTCCAATCATCGATGGTCCAATTTTGATGCAATCTTGCAAAATTCAATCTCTGAACCCTGTGTTCTCTGGTAAGTAAGGGTTTTTTGGCTGGTTTCCTGTTGCTCAATTCTGCTTCATTTGAATGTCTCCTAACTGTTCCGAGACGATATCGCAACATTTCGAATATCTGCTAGTTAATTTTTTAGCAAAGTGCTAGTGACTCTCCAATCTCTGAGATAACGTTGTCTCAAAAAACGATCATCAATTTGATTAGTGCAACGTTTTCGCTCTTGCCCTGGTCTTCGATATTACGACTCTGTTTCATTATATCGCCTCACCTTGCGACTGATGCTGAAATGATGTCTTCCTAACAAATCTGCCACGTATTGCATTGAATATCCTTTAACTAGGAGAGTCGATGCTCGTACTGCCTGCTCCAGTGACAAATGTCTTTGACGGTTCATTTTTTTTTATTCGATTTTTATGCAAATAAACTTCCAAACATGCATGTGATAAAAAATATCACAATAAAAAGCTTGTTTCTCACAAGCACTTTGTTTTAATCGGCACTTTTTATGAAAAGTTTAACTCACTTTTAGTGTAAAACGAAGTTTGATACAAATAATTGTTAAAACAAGACTATTATTAGCTTACATAATAACTGTCACTGCCAAACAAGGTCCATAGGCAACTTGTTTTACAGTACATTATCAATAAAGAAGATTATTGAGAAAAATATGAGTGGTGCGTAAATTTTGTCCAGGAGTTTATATATTATTAAATGTTTCTCTAAATTTTCTACAGAAAAACTTTGCCGTCTATTTGATAATAATTGTTTAAAACTTGCTTGCTAAAAAACTTCTTTCTACTTCACATGAAGTTAAAGGAGCAAACTCTATAATAATTGAGGGTTCTACTTGTAAAACTAAATGATCTTCAAAATTTCCCTTCTTAGTAATATTATTTTTTTGAATTATTTTATGATATCCCTCATTTTTCTTTAACACTGCGCACAATTTTTGATGCACTTTGTTGGTTTCCCCAAGGTATTTATTTTTTCATTTAATGAATTGATAATTTCAATACTTTGGTCTAATGAAATGTTTCGCTTTTCGAATCTAGTAATTGATTCAGCATTATTTACAAAATTGGTTGGGATATGTGCCAAATTACTTTTTAATACGGTTTTTTAAAACGTCCACACATTTTTTTATACAACCTAAGCTCTCTACATCGAGACTACAAATGACGTCTCTGTGTGTGTGTGTGTGTGTGTGTGTGTGTGTGTGTGTTGGTGAGTTGGCTTGGAAACTAGTCCTTTAGCCACAGAATTGTAATGTAAGATATTAGTTTTTAAATAATGTAACCAACTTTAAATAAAAAGTTACATATTAGTTCGTATACTTCTCTACTATCTAAGGAGAGTAAATGGGTGATGTTTATGGGAGTCTGAATTTTAAGTTCTGATAGTTTTGAATACAGCTGATCTGTTTCATACCTATGTTTATCGCACTTAAAAAGAGTATGGTTGATGTCACATTGTGATATATTATCGCATGAGCATACCCCAGAAGGGATAATATTTAACTTAGCCAAGTGAGCTGGAAATGCACCGTGATTAGTTTTCAGTCGAGTAATTGTGGCTGTCAACTTCTTTGGCATTGCATATTTGAAAATATAGTCAACATCTTGTGGTAGGGTAGGGTGGATAGTATAATATTGATAATTTGAATTCGTTGCTATGTTTTTCCATTTTTCTTTCCAATTTATAAAAATTTTGTTATAATAATGTTGTTGTAAGTCCTCCAATGTAAATATGGGAATATAGAGTCCAACATGGGTCGCATCTTTAGCAAGCTGATCAACCAGTTCATTTCCCTCGATACCTATATGACTTTTAACCCAAATAACTGTAATATCTTTACTATATATTTTATTTTTAATAGCACAAAGAATATTATTTCTTTTATGTTGAGTCATATCTGAGTTTAATCCTTTAATGACCGATAATAATGACGTCTCTAATTCCCTCAAAACTGTCGGTTATGAAATTTACTGACTCTGAGATAGCGCGTACCCATCTAGTTATCATCGGTTCAGGTGGTAAAGGTACATTAAGTAAACGATTGTATACGCCTGTACTCGCAGAGGGGCTTTTAAAAACATATTTTTTTATTTGATACTACCAATACGATACGGGTATTGACCATTGGAAACTCTGTCCAATGGTAAATAACTGTAAAACTCTGTCCATATGGTTAAATAGAGTAGCAGAAAAGTTTCTGCCAGCTTTAATCATATATGGCGCAGCATCACTCAACAATAACAAATTTTTTAAGTTGGTATCGGTTGAGGTAAAAAAATTACACAGACATTCATTTACAAATCTATAAATCGTTACATTGTTTGAAACTAAATATCCAGTGCTACACTCACTCCCGTTTTAAACTTCCTATAATCAAATTTGCAATATACCGTCCTGAACCATTATGAATTCATAGTGAACTATCTTACAAGTAAAGTCGTCCCAGGAACGCAACTCAACAATATTGGCAATACATTCTAAAGTCGTCTACTTTAAATTGTATAATGTATGTCTGAATTGTCAATATAAATGAGTCAGATAAAATTAAATTATTAGAAGAATTTTTCACCAAATAACAAAAAAACAAAATTTGTTTAATTTACTAATGTTTGTATTTTGAGAACGATTTCCGAAGTGGAAATCGAAACGTCAATAAATTTACTTTAACCTTTAATTGTGGCTTATTCCCATTTAAATAATAATGTCATTTCTACTGTCACTAGTAGTACTAACTGTGGTTAGGTAAAGCAGCTTGTGGAACACGACTGCGTCATCTCTGGACAAGAGTAACGCTAATGATGCTTGATAAATATAAATCCTGCTTATCTTTGGTCTCATATTATTAAACATATTCAGTAAGTCAGAACGTTGTTCCCGTGTGATTACATAGAAGCATCGGTAACGTTTACACCTACAACCAAGATTGAAGTCATAAGCATTGAAAAAAACAACTTGTTATTATCAAAAAAACTTACCTACAGTCATTTCCTGTTGTTTGGGCTAAAACTTCCTTATCACGTTTATGCATTTTGTGAGCAACTCCATGTATTTTAGTTTGCTTTATTTTTTTTATCCGATAAACTTTTCTTTTGCGTATTCGTGGTTGATCTGTAATTCGAATTTGACAAATGCTATCAACTATTAGAGGTATTGTGTTGAACAGTTTCCGCTATGCTGAACTATTTTTCCAATACAAAAGTCACGCTTAGCGATGACCGTTAACTAAGATGGGACAAGTGTTGCTTTTACAACAAACCGCATGGACATCTCTTGTTTTTCTAAAACTATCCGAATTTTCTATGTAGTTTACTTCGGAAATCTGGGATGACATCGATAAAGAAACTACTATTCTATGCGAACAACATAATATAAAGTCAAATTTGCAAAAAATGGACATGTGTTGTTTTTCAAATCTTCTTCTTCTCATTGCGCCGTCTCCTTTCGAAGGTTGGCGATCCAATGGCAATTGTAGTTTTGGAAACTGCTGCGCGAAAGATCTCTGCGGATGAGCGGTCGAACCATCTCCTCAGGTCTTTCAGCCACGAGTTCTGGCGTCTTCCTACTGATCTTTTGCCCTGTACTTTTCCTTCCAGTATAACTTGAAGTAATTCATATCTTTCGCCTCTCAGCACATGACCCAAGTATTGCATTTTCCTCTCTTTGATTATTCTTAGTAATTCTTTTTGTTTACACATGCGACGAGAGTACCTCAACATTAGTAACTCTTTGTACCCATGGAATCTTCAACATTCGTCTGTATATATACATCTCAAAGGCATCTATTCTTTTTTCTACTTCAGAGTCCATTATCCAACTTTCACAGCCATACAGTAAGACAGAAAAAACGTAACATCTGATCATTCGGATTCTAAGCTGTAGACTAAGGTCTGATCTTGTAAAAAATGTTTTAATCCTCATGAATGTTTTCCTTGCTTGTTCGATTCTTGACAGGATTTCTTTTTTTGGATTACACTGACTATTTATATTTGTTCCCAAATATTTTATGGAATTTACCTGTTCTATTATTTGACCCTTGGCATACACCTGTACGTTTATTGGTGTCTTTGAAAATACTAAAGTTTTAGTTTGGAAACGTTTAGATGTAAACCGAACATTTCGCTGTGGTGAACTACCGCATTTATTATATTTTGTAGTTCTTGTGCGTTGCTTGCTATTAAGACGGTATCATCAGCATATCTGATGTTGTCTATGCTGATTCCGTTAATCTTAATTCCGCCTTGGACCTCGTCTAATGCTTCTCTGAATATAGACTCCGAATACAAATTAAAGAGTAGCGGTGATAAGACGCAACCCTGTCTCACTCCTCGTCGGATTTGTATGTCTTCGGATGTTGTGTGCTCTATTTCAATTGTTGCTGTTTGGTGCCAGTATAGTTCTGAGATAATTCGCAAGTCTTGTTCGTCAACTCCAGTTGTTCTCAGAATTTCGATCATCTTTTGATGGTTAACGCAGTCAAATGCTTTTCGATAGTCAATTAAACATGCATATACATCCACATTCATGTCTCTGCATCGTTGCGTTAACACATTTAAAGCAAAAAGAGCCTCTCGTGTTCCCAATCCGTTTCGAAATCCGAATTGAGTGTCACTCATCTGGAACTCGCACTTCTTGTAAATTCGTGTATGGATAATTCTGAGAAAAGTTTTAAGGACATGAGACATCAAGCTTAATATTCGATAATCATCGCATTGTGAGGAATTCGATTTTTTTGGTAATGCTACGAATGTTGATTTTAGCCAGTCTGTTGGTATTTTACCTGTGTCATATATCTTATTGAATAGTGCTGTTATTAAATCTAGGCTTTTACTTTCGTTATCTGCAATTAGTTTAAGTATTTCGACATTGATATTGTCTGGACCGGTGGCTTTTCCATCTTTCTGAGATTTTACTGCATGAATCACTTCTTCTTTGGTTATTTCTGGGCCTTTTTCATTTATTCGATTATCTGTGGATGGTGGACAACAAGGTCTATTGTCGCCAAAAAGAGTTTGTATGTATTCTTTTCATCTCTCTAGTTTGTCTTCTGTACCCATAATTATTTCGTTATTATCATTTTTTAATATTGTTGCTTGTCTCTTTTGTGTCTACCTGTCATTTTTTTTACTTTTTTATGAATATTAAAGGTGTCGTATTTTTCCTGAAGTTGTTCGATTTCTAGGCATTTTGTTGACATCCAGTTTTCTTTCGCCTCCCTGCACTTTTTTCTAATGATTTTGTTGATTCGCTTGTATTCTATTGGGCTTGTTTTATGTTTTCGTCTTACGTCCATGAGGTCCATGATCTCTTGCGTTATCCATTCTTGTTTTTTGTTGTGTTTTATGAACCCGATGTCTTCTTCTTGTATCTTTGTTATTTTTGTTTTTAGAGCAGTCCATGTTACTTCAATGTCTGTCTGTACCAAGTTTTCGATCGTTTTTATTTCTTCCTCAAGCTTGATTTTCTACCAGGATCGTAGAAAAGTGTCTACCCGCTACCCTAAATTTTTACCCTTTTTCAAATAAACGCTTCAATTGTTCACAGTATTACTTACAATAAATTTACTGTAGTCAAGTGTGCCAACATAACAAAACAGTAGTCGCATTTGTATGTGTAATCTATGGGCTAACCCGAAAGCTGTGCAAAATTTTGTGATATTTGTTTATTAAAATTTTATTGTTTAATATGATTTTCATCAATCTGCAATGCTGTTTCCGTCAATATATACGGAATTTTGGAATATTCCTACTAACAACCTAGACAGTTTGCCGGGTATGAGTATGAATTCCCGCAGTTGGTCATGTGACGATTTTTTTGTTTTTAAAATTACTTTTATATAGTGTCTGATTTTTGGCACGACATTTTTATAAAGATATGAAGCAGCTGTTAATATAAATTAAATGGAAGAACAATTCTCGTATGTTTCCTGACTACTTGCTTGACAAGTACAAGCAAAATTAATGAGGTGCTCATGTATTTTTAGGCTGTCATACCAACTATGTTATCGAATACTAAAATACTGACCTATGAATGCAATACTTAAGACATTTTATAGATTTGAACTGTATGTTAAACATTTTTACAAGAAATTTTGTATTAGGGGAATGAGGGGTAATATCACACAGCTAAGCAGAAACATTAAAGAAATTTACATTTTTCATAACAGTTGACAAATTGGTACACTATGCATAATATGTTTGTATAAGATGTTATCTTCTTCTTAAAGTGCCTATCCGTTCCGGACGTTGGCGATCATCACGGCTATCTTCACTTTGCTTATTGCAGCGCAGAACAGTTCAGTGGTAGTCGTGTTATACCACTTTCGCAAATTTTGAAGCCAGGAAATGCGTCTTCTTCCCGGTCCTCTCTTACCATTTACTTTCCCTTGGAGAATCAGCTGGAGAAGGCCGTAACGTTCTTGATTTCTCATTACATGACCTAGATATTCCAACTTTTTAGTTTTGACGGTCATGAGAATTTCACATTCTTTCCCCATTCTACGCAGGACCTCCACATTAGTAACTCTGTCAACCCAGGATATACGTAAGATGCGCCTATAACACCACATTTCGAAAGCTTCGAGCCGATTCATAGATGCAACAGTCAGTGTCCATGCTTCCATTCCGTAGAGCAGAACTGTGAATATGTAGCAGTTCAATAGACGGCATTTTGTTTTTAATGATATGTCTCGACTGTTGAAAATGGTTCTCATTCTAACGAATGCTGCTTTTGCTTTTATTATTCGCTGTTTAATTTCTGTTGAGTGGTCCCATTGGCTATTTAAATTGGTGCCTAGATATGTATATTGCTCGACTCTTTCGATATTCTGTTGGTTGATTGTAAGTTGAGCGTTTAGTATTGGTTTTTTACTAATTGTCATAAATTTGGTTTTCTTTATGTTAAGAGCTAGTCCGTATCTGTTGCTGACTTCTGTTATGCGATTTGTTAATATCTGTAAGTCATTCAGATTATCGGCAAAAACTATAGTGTCATCTGCATATCTAATGTTATTCAACCATTCACCGTTTATTAGTATTCCTTTCGCACAATATACATAAGATGTTATAAGAATTAAAAAAAAAATAAAATATATATAGTATGTTTCATATAAAATTGCGTGCACGTGATTTAAGATTAACGACGTCAGAACCAAGCGTTGCCAAAACATCAGAATAGTTAGTAAGTGAGGAATTTTAAAATGTCAACTATTTGTCAAACTATTATACTTATAACAGTAAATACACTTTTAAGACTACTGCAACACACTAAAATACATGAGAAAACATTTTAATACAAAATTAGATATCCTAAATTTTAAACTTACCTCTTTTAGAGCATTAATACTAAAAACGTCTCGCCATTATTTCTTATTCAAAATAATCTATCTTATATAAAAGCTTATCAGCTTTCTAGAGACTATTTAGTTGTTGGACAATCACAATACACAATAATAATTAGAATTTAAAGCTAATAATCTAAATTTAATATGTATTTATAAATACAATTTATTAATGTATAATATATTATAATCACATTGTGTAAAAAATCAAAACATAAACAAAATTCTTACTCTAAAAAAGCGGCAACACTTTAAACCATTTTGCCACACGCTGAACTGTCAAAAAATTTAAGGTATTCCCGTATCAGTTGCGTACAATTGTCTAATATATTAGTTAAAATTATTATTTTGTGGAATATTAGACTTAAAGAGTTATTTCATAAAATTTATATTATCAATAATAACAAATGTTTTTGTTATTTAATCAATATAATTCTAAAATTCCCAATATAATGATGATTACATTTTTCTGATTATTATACCATGTTGACGCCTATGAAAGATCGAGCAGTTTCGTATTATTAGCTGTGTAAGGAAAATTTGAACTCTAAGGTTGACGTTCTGGAAATTTTAAACATAAGTGACGTCACTTCATATAAATTGTGACGTGCACCCATTTTTATATGACTCTGAGATAGCGCG
>NW_027312196.1:0-36013 GCF_040954645.1 Diabrotica undecimpunctata | reverse complement strand
TGAGCATAGAATTATGGGCTATTATGGAAGCACTGGTCAACAGCAGAATAGATTCTAGATATAGGATATTAATACATAATATATATCAACACGCTGAAATGGTAGTCACGATGGATAACGGAATGAAAACGAGGCCAATAAAAATCAACCGAGAAGTAAGACAGGAGACACCATATCTCCAAAACTATTTACTGCCGCACTTGAAGACATCTTTAATCACTAAATTGGGAAACGAAGGACTATCGATAAACGGAAAGTATTTAAACCATCTAAGATATGCAGATGACGTAGTACTAATAGCCGACAGCTGGAAAGAACTGAAGACGATGATCGATGAGCTTCATACGGAATCTATAAAAAAAGGACTGAAAATGAATCTGAGTAAAACTAAGCTAATGTCGAATAAAGATGATCAACCGACGATAACCATCCAAGGAACAAAAGTGAAACATGTAAAAGAATACATATATCTGGGTCAGAATATCAAGGTAAACAAAGAAAACCAAACTACCGAAATAAGCAGACGAGTAAGAATTGGATGGGCCGCATTTGGAAAACTCTCATACATACTGAAAGACAAAAAGATACCCCAAAACCTTCGAACAAAAGTGTTCGATTCTTGTATCCTTCCCGTTCTCACTTACGGAGCTCAACCTGGACATTCACAAAAAAGAACATGGACAAGATTCGAAAAACTCAGCGAGCCATGGAACGACAGATGCTTGGTATCTCACTAATAGATCGGCAAACGAACGAAGCAATCCGGAACAGAACAAAAATAAAGGACGCCGCGAAACAAGCAGCTAAATTAAAATGGAAATGGGCTAGACACAACGAACGTCTCGAAGATGGTAGATGGAACAAAGAAGTCGGAAACTGGCGACCGTACGATGCGAAGAGACCAAGAGGAAGACCTCAAATGCGCTGGAGCGACGATATCAAAAGAGTCGCAGGACCAATGTGGAAACGCCTAGCACACAACAGGGATGAATGGTGAGAAATGGGAGAGGCCTTTATTCGACAATTCGGATAGAAAAAGGGCTATAAAAAAAGGGCTATAAAAAAAAACCGGATGTCAAGTTTTGCTGCACCAGAAAAAAGAAACAAAAGGAGAATATTTTTTGAATAATGAATTATACAACATTGTTTACACTTTATCAAAGTTAAACTTATTTCTTTATCTTACAGGACGAAACTAATATAATACTTAAAATCTTTAAAGCCAAAGATTAAAATATTTAAGTTTGGCCTTTAATAGTCCCCAACAAGCAACATTTTTAAAACTTAAGCCAGTTATATTGCACAAGTTTTTGTGATTAAAACATAAATGTCGACGTAAGCTTCATTGAGAAAAAAATTTAATTACGCTCAAGTTTAATATATGATTTAAACTCGTGTTAACAGAACAGCAATAAACCAGAATGTGGCTTTTTATACTGCCTTATAAATTTCTAATTAATAAACGATTAAGGCGGGAAATTTGTTTTCTAACTGTGGTGTAGAATCGTATAAAACAAAATCTATTTACTTCATCGTAAAAATATAGCGTCGATATAAATGGTAGAATGACGCCAAATATTAAATATACAGAGTGGCCGAAAAGTCTGAAAACGACCAATTATCTCCTAAACTGCTAGTCATATTTTACAAAATTTGAGGTACACCTATTTGGGATACGGAGATTGCATATTTAATATTTCTCTCCGTCTCTCCTCTTCGGCCTGTCTTATAATATTATTAGTAATTTTGGTTTTTCAAAATCATTGCCCTGTATATTCAGTTATTATTGGAATCTTTTATTTAATACGAGTTTAACCATATGTAACACTTTGATTTTTTGATAAAATGAAAGGCAGATATCGAGCACACTATTCTTAATTTAATCTTGCCCAAGTACTTTCGCTATCTAAAGCATCATCAGGGGCATTTGGTCAATTTTGGGCTATCCAAGAAGTGCAGAATGTAATAAACATAACAATAAACATAAACTGTATAAACACTACACTAAACAAGGATAAACAGTTTAAAAGTTTTTAAAATGGGTTGAAGCTACATTCTGGACAGGAGAGAGAATGCATTATCTCTTCTGTTGCCGACAAGAATGGTAGGCGAGGTAGAATTGAATGGTCTTCGCGTTTATTTGATTTCAATCCTAAAGATTATTTTCATAGGGGATACTTGAACAGTTTAGTTTACAAAACTAAACCAGCAACTCTTGCAGAGCTAAGGCAAAGAATTATCGATGAATCTTGAATAATTTCTAGACAATCATGGAGAAATGTGGTAGACGCATTCTACCATGGATTAGGGTACTGTAAACTCACCAATGGAGCACATTTTGAATACATTGTAAAGTAACCATTATGTTAAAAAATGTAATCTATCAATTGTTACGTTTTAATGTAGTTGAAAATAGTTAGTAATAAAAAAATTTATTGAGGCAATAAGGCGTTTTAAGAATTCTGTTTTGTGTATTTAAGACCATCCGGACTACATAAAATCATAAGCAACATTGCAAATATCAAATATGGAATCTCCGTATCCCAACATAGGTGTACTTTAAATGTTGTACAATTATGAGATGACTAGCAATTTACGAGATAATTGGTCGTTTCCAGACTTTTGGGCCACTCTAAATATATATATATATATATAATATATATATATATATATATATATATATATATATATATATATATATATATATATATATATATCGAGAAAAGGAGTACGACCGTCAATCCAAAATAAACTAAGGTACACTCGAAGAGTGGTGGGTTTTTCGGTCAAAGTGGAGAAATAAAAGACAAAGAAAGACAAAGAAGGTGGCTACTTCATCTATTTATTGAAGACGTTTCGCTCTCTGCTCAGAAAGCATCATCAGTTCATCTAAAAAGAACAATATGAAACCAAACATCCATAGAGAAGTTACAACAAAAGTGTGTTACCTTACAAAGACATGTAGCAGTCAATGATGTTAAAATATGAAAAAACTTACGAAACTGGACATTCAGAGTTAACCGTTGTATAAAATAATTAATTGAAACTAGGTATAGTTTGCAATTTAACAAAATTAGCACAGCAAAAGAACATGTGATAAAAATACATGTATTAAAAAGTTATTATAAAAACTTAAGTAAAAAACATTAAGGTTTATTTTTAAAGTGTAAAAAACTAAAAAGATCATACGAATGCACTTCCAACAAATTTATTTAATAAATTAGATTTTAATTTTTACTTTAGGTAACATTATAAGTTATTTAGAATAATAGTAATAAGATAAAATGAAGTTACCAGTCTTTTGCTTACTGAGACTCGCCGATAAATGAATTTACAAGTTTAACACCCACGAAAACACGTGAAAATAGATGGCCTTGAGGTCAGAGTGACATAAACAGCAAGGCAACCTACCAACTTCTATATATAAGGCGGTATATTCAAAATTTGTGATAAATTTGGTTGACAGCTTGTCGTTAAAAAACCAAACAATGAGAGCAAAAGGTGGTTAAAATCACCACTCACCCCAACAGTGATTGATCTGTCAACAAAGAACAAAGCATGCGAAGTCAATCCAAAATATCATATATTATAATATTATGACGTCACTAGTTAGCCAGCTAACAGGTGAAGATTAATACAACTTCCACAGTCCAAAGGTTCAAACATTTGGGACCGTAATGAGAAAGATTCTATGAATCAATTTCAGTTTAATTGTATCAAACAAGTTTATCAAAAAGAACAATTACTTAATTATGTAAAAGTGATATTGACAAATATTAATAAAATATAAGTTGATAAAACTAAGTTAAGGAAGGAATAATTTATTTTATTTTATTTTTATTTAAATTTATTATATGAAAATGTAATAACAAAACCCCAATGTGGGACAAAATTTAAGTAAACAACATATCAAGCTAATTCTGTAAAATTAATGCATGATAAATTTGACTCAAATTACTAATGTCGGTTCTCTTATTAAGGGTATTAGAATGTTTTAATATTGAACACATTTCTAAAAACTGTCTTTTTACGAGATTGCGTTCAGTGCCAAGAATTTTAACTTCATTAAAGTTTACTTCGTGCTTAGTGTTGATAGCATGTTGGGCAAGAGCACAAGTATGCTTAGATAAATTAATATCACTGCGGTGAGTCGTGAGACGCCCTCTCAGTGATCTCCCTGTCTGACCGATGTAACATGAGTCACACTCAGCACAAGGTATATGATATATTACATTAACTTGTTCCAGAGGGGACAGAGGTGTTTTAGTTTTAGAAAACAAATTCCTGACAGTCTTAGCATTCTTAATAGCAATTTTAACCGGTACGTTGTTATGTTTGTACAGTTTAACGAGTTTCTCAGTAACTTGAGGAAAATAAGGTAAAGATGGGTAGTTTGATTCCCAAGTACAGTATTAGGCAGAACAGTGTTATTAATTGAATTATTTGATATTGTTCTGAGTTGGTCACCATTGGATATGTCATTTAAAGAAGAACCATAACTTTGAGTATAAAGGTATTTATTAATAAGGGAGGATGGATAGGAATTCTCAATCAGAATATTTTTAAGTAATTGAAAGGATTCACTTCGATTAATCGGATGTATCAGTCTATTTAGCCTGCAGCTTAAAGCTTTAATAAGGTTTAATTTATATTTAAAGGGATGACAAGAGTGGTAGTTGAGAAACCTATTAGAGGCCATTGGTTTCCTGTACCAACTTGTAGTAAGGGTGTTATCTCCCATTCTAATGACACGCATGTCTAAGAAGGGAATACTATTTGTGTTGGAGTCCTCAAGTTCAACAGTGAACTGTAAATGAGGATCAAACTCATTGAATAAAGACAAGGTGGCCTGAATCTTGTCTGGAGGTAAGGCTAGTAATAAGTCATCAACATACCGCTTAATAAAAGGGATTTGGAAATCTAAAGACCCAAACGGTCAGATACTAAATCATCCAGTACATAATTAACCAGGATGGGAGAGATTGAGGAACCCATAGGTGTCCCAAAAATTTGAAGGTAATATTTGTCATTAAAGACCAAAAAATTAGTGTCAAATACTAATTGTAAAAGTTCTGCAAATACATCCCAGGATACAGGACAGTTAGGTTGGATGGAGTTCCAGTGATTTCTTAAGCAGGTAATAACGCTGGAAAGAGGTAAATTAGTGAAAAGAGATACCACATCAAAACTCACTAAAATGTAACCTTGTGGAAGTTCAAAATTATTAATAAATTCACTAAAATGAAAAGAATCAACAATATTAAAGTTGTTATTATAATTATAAGATGATTTAGTATCTGACCGGCTTGGTCGTTTAGATTTCCAAATCCCTTTTATTAAGCGGTATGTTGATGACTTATTAGTAGCCTTACCTCCAGACAAGATTCAGGCCACCTTGTCTTTATTCAATGAGTTTGATCCTCATTTACAGTTCACTGTTGAACTTGAGGACTCCAACACAAATAGTATTCCCTTCTTAGACATGCGTGTCATTAGAATGGGAGATAACACCCTTACTACAAGTTGGTACAGGAAACCAATGGCCTCTAATAGGTTTCTCAACTACCACTCTTGTCATCCCTTTAAATATAAATTAAACCTTATTAAAGCTTTAAGCTGCAGGCTAAATAGACTGATACATCCGATTAATCGAAGTGAATCCTTTCAATTACTTAAAAATATTCTGATTGAGAATTCCTATCCATCCTCCCTTATTAATAAATACCTTTATACTCAAAGTTATGGTTCTTTTTTAAATGACATACCCAATGGTGACCAACTCAGAACAATATCAAATAATTCAATTAATAACACTGTTCTGCCTAATACTGTACTTGGGAATCAAACTACCCATTACTCATCTTTACCTTATTTTCCTCAAGTTACTGAGAAACTCGTTAAACTGTACAAACATAACAACGTACCGGTTAAAATTGCTATTAAGAATGCTAAGACTGTCAGGAATTTGTTTTCTAAAACTAAAACACCTCTGTCCCCTCTGGAACAAGTTAATGTAATATATCATATACCTTGTGCTGAGTGTGACTCATGTTACATTGGTCAGACAGGGAGATCACTGAGAGGGCGTCTCACGACTCACCGCAGTGATATTAATTTATCTAAGCATACTTGTGCTCTTGCCCAACATGCTATCAACACTAAGCACGAAGTAAACTTTAATGAAGTTAAAATTCTTGGCACTGAACGCAATCTCGTAAAAAGACAGTTTTTAGAAATGTGTTCAATATTAAAACATCCTAATACCCTTAATAAGAGAACCGACATTAGTAATTTGAGTCAAATTTATCATGCATTAATTTTACAGAATTAGGCTTGATATGTTGTTTACTTAAATTTTGTCCCACATTGGGGTTTTGTTATTACATTTTCATATAATAAATTTAAATAAAAATAAAATAAAATAAATTATTCCTTCCTTAACTTAGTTTTATCAACTTATATTTTATTAATATTTGTCAATATCACTTTTACATAATTAAGTAATTGTTCTTTTTGATAAACTTGTTTGTTAAAATTAAACTGAAATTGATTCATAGAATCTTTCTCATTACGGTCCTAAATGTTTGAACCTTTGGACTGTGGAAGTTGTATTAATCTTCACCTGTTAGCTGGCTAACTAGTGACGTCATAATATTATAATATATGATATTTTGGATTGACTTCGCATGCTTTGTTCTTTGTTGACAGATCAATCACTGTTGGGGGTGAGTGGTGATTTTAACCACCTTTTGCTCTCATTGTTTGGTTTTTTAACGACAAGCTGTCAACCAAATTTATCACAAATATTGAATATACCGCCTTATATATAGAAGTTGGTAGGTTGCCTTGCTGTTTATGTCACTCTGACCTCAAGGCCATCTATTTTCACGTGTTTTCGTGGGTGTTAAACTTGTAAATTCATTTATCGGCGAGTCTCAGTAAGCAAAAGACTGGTAACTTCATTTTATCTTATTACTATTATTCTAAATAACTTATAATGTTACCTAAAGTTAAAATTAAAATCTAATTTATTAAATAAATTTGTTGGAAGTGCATTCGTATGATCTTTTTAGTTCTTTACACTTTAAAAATAAACCTTAATGTTTTTTACTTAAGTTTTTATAATAACTTTTTAATACATGTATTTTTATCACATGTTCTTTTGCTGTGCTAATTTTGTTAAATTGCAAACTATACCTAGTTTCAATTAATTATTTTATACAACGTTAACTCTGAATGTCCAGTTTCGTAAGTTTTTTCATATTTTTAACATCATTGACTGCTACATGTCTTTGTAAGGTAACACACTTTTGTTGTAACTTCTCTATGGATGTTTGGTTTCATATTGTTCTTTTTAGATGAACTGATGATGCTTTCTGAGCAGAAAGCGAAACGTCTTCAATAAATAGATGAAGTAGCCACCTTCTTTGTCTTTTATTTCTCCACTTTGACCGAAAAAAACCCACCACTCTTCGAGTGTACCTTAGTTTATATATATATATATATATATATATATATATATATATATATATATATATATATATATATATATATATATATATATATATATATATATATATATTATATTATATATTATATATATATATATATATATATATATATATATATATATATATATATATATATATATATATATTATATTATATATATACAATATATAAATATATATAAGAAATACTGGATATTAGTGACTGTCAATATAAACAAACAACACAGTTTATTAGGGTTGCAGTAAGAAAATTGGCCGGGATGTTAATGAAACACTCTTATGACTTTTTGTCTAGCTTTCGAAATGGTTTTATTCCTTTTTCAAGTCACTGTAATAAGAAAAAAAAATGTAAATATTTATAAAATATCACAAATCTTCAGTGCAACTTACTAGTCGTTGAGATTATTTATAAAAGCATAGACACTCAACATTATTAACACACATATAAAATATAAAATAGTGGACAAAATACATTTTAAAATTCTTTAAAATTTAGGTACAGATAGTAAAAATTTAGTTTGTCATCTTTTACTGGTGTGTTTTAACTCTGACACATAGAGAACAAAAAGAAAAATCCTATTATTAAAAAGTAATTAGGTATACTTAATATTATATTTCTTTTTAAGGGTGTATATATATATATATATATATATATATATATATATATATATATATATGGTGGTGAATCGTCAAACGGGCCATAGGAACCCAGTGGAAAATTCTAAATTGTTGAATTCCTGCTTTCCTAATTATTTTACACCAAAAGTCAAGAAAACTATTTATAGAGGACTGAAACATGTATCGAAAGGGGATAACGATTATATAAAAATAGAACAACAAACAAAGCGACTACAAAAAGAGCACTAGACAGCATCTTTGATCTTAATGAGTGTAGAGTTACATACCAGCAGATATCATAGGTCACTATGAATAAAAATAAATTTACTATAAGATAAATTTTGATTTATTGACTTAAAGAAGGCATCTGGCTGAGTAGAAAATTAACAACTGATCGATTCTTAATTTGCGACATAGGATATAACAAAATAGATTAAGATAGCTAAAACAAACTAGGCGACTACCAAAATTGCACTACACAGCATCTTCGTTATTATTGAACGTATGGTTATGGTTATGGTTATGGTAGATCGGAGTAGGGCCCAATTGTGAGCCGTTTAGGCACTTAGACCTAAATAGTACATACAATAATACATTTCTTTATGTTTTTCAAGAATTTAATATGAATTCTTCGATAATTCTTTGCCTTAGGTTTGCAACACTTGCTTGTTTAGTTTTATAAATTTTACTTTTAAAGTATGCCAGATAAAAAATAATCTTTAGGATAAAAACGAGTGAACGAGAAAAAATCCAGAAAATACCTGATCTAAAGAACGCCGAATAGTTTCACCAAAATAAGCTAGAGCTTCGTTTTCTTCAAACCCCATCTCATTAGAATTGGCTCCAAACTTACTTTTCAGGGCAGATACAATTTCAGTACTAAATAGCAGTTCATAATTATTAAAATTTTTATAAAAAATTACCCAATTAACTGAGTACCTACTATTTCCGATCATACATTCAGTTCTGGTGGTCTTTGAGTATTGTTTTCACGTATCCACTGTGGATTTACCTCATTTCAATACTTTAAATTTGCCCGATTTACATTCCCACAGAGTGTAAATATTGCTTCGTCGGAAAAACATTTTTACCGAAGTTCTCATCATTATTATTACGCGACTAAAATGTAGACTTCAATCGTAGTCAACTTTATACACTCGCGATCATAAAATCCGGGTCACCTTGAAAATCGCCGTTATTTATTTTTTTAATGAGCTTTATCGTTAATAATAATAACACAATAATTAATTAACAATAACACAAATACAAACTAATGCATGTTTCTGAGAATTGTTGTCAGCTTAGCGGTTTCCTTTGTAACAAATAATTCCAATATTGCCGATTCCGCGGAAAAGTGCACACTTCTCAAAATGAACGGTACCTGTAACTGCCGCTTGTTTTAAATGTCTCATTTGTGCTTCGACTTTCTGTTCAAAACGCAACAAACAAACGTTTATTATTGCCGCCATTAGTGTTTATTACTGCCATTATTAGTGTTTATTATTGTTTATTTTTTGCCAAAAATGCCTTGACTGTTGTTGAAACGGCACGCATTGTTGCGCTTATGGAAGACTGTCACACTCAACGGCAAGTCGCAAGAACTGTTGGCGTAAGCCTTTCTACGGGTTGTTCTTACGGATCGAGACGAGTTTGCTAACCAGACGATCTGGCTCTGGACGAAGAAGAACGACCACGGCACGAGATGACCGTTTTCTTGTGTTTCAGGCTTTACGAAACCGGACCTCAACTGCGGTTATGCATCGAAATTGCCTACAGGAAGTACGAAATTGCAATGTTAGCGTTGCAACAGTCAAGAGAAGACTTCGTTCTTCTGGACTATCTTCTCGGGTAATAGCTACAGGACCGCCACTTGGCCGGGCGCATCGAGTTGCACGACTAGCTTTTGCTCGACAATATGCGCATTGGAGAATTAATGATTGAAGCAAAGTGTTATTCTCAGATGAATCCCGTTTCTGTCTAACTTGATCCAATGGACGTGTAAGAGTTTGGACGAGAACCGTTGAATGATTTTCACAAGCTTGCATTGCTTCAAGAATGCCATTTGGTGAAGGCTTGGTCATGGTTTGCGGAGGTGTATCTTCCGACTTCTGCACAGAATTACCCTTCATCGAAAATGGGTCCTTAACTGCCCGAAGGAACATTACGGACATTCTGGAAGAACATGTTATGCCCACCATGGCAGGGCTTCAAGAAGACGCCGTTTTATACAGGACAACGCCGCGACCGCACGTTGCCAGGATCAGTATGCAATACTTGTACGAGGTTAGAATTACGAGGTTACCCTGGCCAGCTAGGTCTCCCGGACCTGAATCCCATCAAACATCTCTGAGACGATTTGAAAAAACGTATTCAAACTCATACACCTCCTCCTAACAACGCACAGGAGCTTAAGGATCTGTTAGTGAGAGAGTGGAATAACATATCTCAACATGTAATCCGGAGAAAAATTGAGAATATGCCCCGTCGTCTGCAAGAGGTTATTAGAGCAAGGGGAGACAATACACGATATTAGTCATTGAAATTCCACTGATGTTTTACCACGTTCTGTATTTTTCATTTTTTCTTTCGTATGTCTGTTTCAACAATTTGGTTTGTTTTCTGCTTTTTCAATAAAAATAATAAAAAAAACCGTTTTTTTTTCTTGCAAAACAAACATTGATGACAAATAAAAAATACATTAGCTTAAAAAAAGGTTATTACTGCACCAGATGCAAAAATATTCAAGAAACTTGAAATTTTCAAGGTGACTCGGATTTTATGATCGCGAGTGTATTTCTTGCAACAACTGGATTTTGTAGGGTTTAAATTAATTTTTATGTAAAACACGTAAGTCTGAAGAATGACCTACATCATGTGTTTGTGTAGTTTTGCGTAAGGATGTATGTGGATTTTTGTCGAAACTCAGCATTCAATCTACAGTTTTTATAATTTAAATGGGAATAAGCCACAATTAAAGGTTAAAGTAAATTTATTGACATTTCAATTTCCACTTCCGAAATCGTTCTCAAAATACAAACCTTTCTCAAAACTAATGTTTGTGTTTTAAGAACGATTTCCGAATTGAAAATTGAAACGTCAATAAATTTACATTAACCTTTAATTGTTGCTTATTTCTTTTAAACAATAATTACTTTAAAATGTCACAAGACAAATGACTAAAGAGCTTTAGAACAATATCTAAAGTTTTATTGTAATGTATAACAGTTCATGATCTATCTGTTCGAATGCCACCTTTTATTCGTTCAGTTTCCTCAAAGCGCTTTACAATTTTTTGTACCGTTGTCTTTTGATAGAAAAATGAATTGGTAGAGTATTACTGAACAAGTTAGGTATTTTACAATTCGTTCTTTTCTATTAAAAACTTTCTTTATTGTAACTCATAAAATAACTATTATCTTTAGTTATAAATACAATTTAATTTACAAAGTTTTTTAATAAACGTTTTAAAAATTATTGTCAAAATCACAGAACTCTAACTTTACTGAATTCCTTTAAAACTCTTTGACACTAAGAAGTTTTATTTATTTAAGACCTTTACGACCAGACAAAATACCAAGTGTTAGATATTGTTGAACTCGTATTGAAGTAGGAATTCCAATAATAATACAATCTACAGAGTATTTTATATAGAAAACCAAAGTGATTAATAATATCAAAAAAACCTTAAAGCTAGCAACATTGCATGAATCACATTTAAAATCTCTATATTACAGAATAGGCGTATCTTAGTTCCTGTACAATTCGGACCATCCATTTAAGAGATAATTAGGCGTTTTCAGACTTTTAATCCACTCTGTATATACAGAGTTGTGAATCGTCAAATCGGCCATAGGAAACCCAGTAAAAAATTTTAAATTATACTAAGTGACATAGAAATCCGAACACCCAGTTTACATGATTTTATTTTAATAAAATTTGGTGTAATTTATTTATACTACTACTACTAAGGATTTCCACAGTTTTCACTGTCTTCCTTCACTCAACCGTTTTCTCCAATTTTCCCTGTCATTCCAGTCTCCATCTCGCAGGGTTCTTTTCTCCATAGCCTCATCGATTTCATCTCTGAATGACCTTCGGGGTCTTCCTCTCTTTCTTCTTCCAATCGGCTCCATTCTGTGATTTTGTTTATCCAGCGTCCTCTGTCCGCTCTTCTGACGTGGCCGTACCAGGATAGTCTCTTCTCCTCTATATAGTCGATTATGTCTGATTGCACTCCCATTCTCCGCTTAATCTCTGCGTTTTCAATTCTGTCTCTTTTTGTAAGTCTACAGCTTCTCCTCAGGAACTCCATTTCTACTGCTCTTATTCTACCTCTATTTCTCTTGTTTTTTGTCCAGTTTTCGGACCAATATGTCAGGATACTTCTTGCCAGGGTGGTATATATTCTCTTTTTTGTCTTTATCGTAATGTTCTTATCCCACAACACTGAGTTTAGTTGTCTTATACAGTTTCTTGTTTGTCTCAGTCTGTTGTTTATATCTTCTTCTGTTGTTCCCTGGTTCGATATTATGGTTCCTAAATACTTGAATTTATCTGTTCCATTTATTTGTCTTCCCTCGTCTATCTCTAGGTTTCTCATATCCTTGTTTTCTGTTGTTAGGTATTCGGTTTTCTCTAAGTTTATTTCCATTCCGTTGTTTTTATATTCTTTTTTCTAGTTTTCTGAGCATAAAGCTGAGATCTTCTTCATCTTGTGCGATGACTACTTGATCGTCGGCAAAACTTAAGGTGTATAGGTATTCGTCTCTTACTGGTATGCCCATTCCTTCGCACTTTCTTCTCCATGGTTTGAGTGTCTTTTCCAAGAATATTTTAAACAGAGTAGGGGACGTAGCACAGCCTTGTAGAAGTCCTTTTGTCGTCTTAAATGGATTGTAGGCTTTATTTCCACATTTAATAGCTACTTTGTTTTCTTTGTATAGTGCTTTAACTGCTTTTATTAGTGGTTTTGTCGGATTCCGAGATCATTCATTGCTTCATATAATTTGACTCTAGGTATTGAGTCATATGCTTTCTTTAGATCAACAAAGGCCAGATGGACCGGTCTACCTTTTGCCATTTTCTTCTCTATCAGTTGTTCTAATGTGTACGTATGATCTAGGCATGATTTTCCCACTGTGAACCCTGCTTGGTCTTCTCCAATTTTTCCTATTATTTCAGTTTCTAGTTTCTCTTTAATAATTTTCCCGTAAAGTCTACCTAATTTATTTATCTTACTAAAAAAAAACAAGTGATAAAGTTTTTAGCCTTATCAGTTGGACATTCCGGTTATTATCCTTTTTGTTTTTAAATTAACTAACAATCTAAAAATGAATATTTCAGCCGCAGTAAAGATCCAAATTTGGCGGATTGTGGTTCTTCACATTCTTTACGATTGGTTACGATGTCTAGAGTACAGAGACCTGTACGATTTCGTCAACTTAGTGAGTTTGATAGGGGCCGTATAATGGGACTTCGGGAAGCTGGACTTTCTTTTCGGGAAGTTGCAGTTAGAGTGCAAAGAAGTGTAGACACCGTGGTTAGGTGTTGTCAGACATGGCTTTAAGAAGGCCGTACGCAAAGAGCAAGGGGCACTGGACGCCGCCGTAGAACAACAGACCGTGAAGATCGCCGCCTAAGATTATTGGCTTTAAGAGACCGTTTCTCCACTACCAGCTTTATTGCAAATGAATGGTTTGCAGAACACAGAAGACCTATTGGCATGCGAAGTGTTTACCGACGAATGAGAAGTTTTGGCCTGTTTTCATACCGACCACACTGGGTCCTCCCTTTAACTCCAGAACACCGCCGTAATAGCCTTCAGTGGTGCAGAGAATGGTCACTCTGGAATCAGAAATGGAACAGTATTGTCTTTAGTGACGAGTCTTGATTTTGTTTAGGCATGCACGATGGTCGAGCGAAGGTTAGAAGGCGACGTGGTGAAAGGAGCAATCCACATTTTTTTGTTAAAAGACATGTTCATCACACTGTTGGAGTTATGGTTTGGGGTGCTATAGCTTATGGTTCCAGGTCACCTTTAATCTTCATCAGAGGTAACATGAACGCGCAGCGTTATATCCAAGAAGTTCTAGAACCCCACCTTTTACCCTATCTTGACACCCTGGCAAATCCAACTTTCCAAAAAAATAATGCCCGACCACATGTTGCAAGAGTCACAATAGACTTCTTTTAACATAATGATGTCACATTGTTAGGATGGCCACCAAGATCTCCCGACTTATCTCCAATTGAGCAAGTGTGGGATATGATGGGTAGGAGATTGCTCAATTTGCAACGTCCTCCTCAGACTCTACAAGCACTTCGAGAGGAGTTGGTGGTTGCCTGGAATGAGATACCACAAGAGGACATTGACCACCTGATTAGAAGCATGCTAGGCGCGTTGGAGAATGCGTAACAGATCGGGGTGCATCCACACATTATTAAAGGTAAAAGGGCTTTAAAGTAATGAAATCATTTTGAAATTTTAATCATTTACTTATTATGCTTCATTAAGTTACTTATACAAAATTTTATTAAAATAAAATCATTTAAACTGGGTGTTCGGATTTCTATGTCACTTAGTATATATTTATATAATTCAAAGGATTTTACAAAATTTTGAAAATACTGGGATCGTGATTTCTATTGTGCCTTTACAAACAATATTGCTGAGGTACCAAGAAATTTAGAAAATCAAAATTAAATAAATGTATTAACAGCAGTTGTATAAAATCCTAAAATAAGTTCTCGGATCATTGAAGACCAGTTTAATATTCATAATTCCCAGGTCTTAAAAATTTGAAAATGAATAATTTTCGTTCATATAAATTTCAATGTCATCAAGAACTAAGAGAAGGAGATGTTTAGTGACGAGCGGAATTTTTGTTATGCAATTTTAGAGAGGGCTAATGCAGACAGACAATTTAAAAAAAAACATTGTGTTTAGTGATTAATGTACATTTACTTTCAATAATAAACCAAATGTTCAAATTAAAGGATTTGGTCGACAGGAAAGCCTGAGGATATTATTGAAAAACCATACCCAATATCGTCGAAAAATAAATGTCTGGTTAGGAATAAACACAATATTATTGGACTATTTTTCTATGAGAAAAATTAAATTCAAAAATGTTTTTAAACTTGCTACAAGAAGAGATTTTACCCGAACTTCCAGAAATAGCTCCAAATAAAGAAGAAATTTGGTTTCAAATAGTTAATTAAAAATCTTATTTTCATCACAATCACAACCAATAATAATATTTATCTTAACCATGCTACATGAAGGTAGCGAAGTAGAAGGAAGACTGAACGAGAAAAAAAGTGGCCACCCTATAAATTGCCAAAAATAAAAATTCGAGCAGTACACGCAGTAGTTCCATTTGGTTCATTTACTAAGACAATTTTGATCTAATGCATGATAATAACAACTATCAATTAAATGAATATGAATTAAAAATCGTAACAAATTACTTAAGGAGAAATGGGAATTAATACTCTAGAATGTCCAACCTGGAGCCTTATCTGAATATCATCGAACATCTTTGGGATAAACTTCATCGTAGGGTTAGAAGTCAAATGGGCCAGCCAGAAAAAAGAAGAAGCTTCCTGAAAAAGCATGTTTTTATTTAAAATTTATTCCTTTTCCTCCTAAATCGTATGCAAACGGTTATTGATGTTTTAGGGCATAAAACCCGATATAAGACAATGTTGTTCAAGTTCACCCTTAATTTTTGTTGTTTTTTAATTCGTTTCGATATTACACTATTTTCTTTTGTAGCCTTCTAATTAAATAAATTATGCTAAAGAATCAAGCAGTAATGAACATTTTTTGTATTAAAAACAAAAAGATATTGAGTATACAATATAAAACAGTGCATAAAACTTCTAAAGAATTTTTATTTTTAGAAATTTATAGAGTAGCCACTTTTTTGCCGGTCAGTGTAATTTCAGAACCTTGATTTACATTTATCTTTATACAGTAGTATACAGTATTTACAGAAAATACGTAACTTAATGTCCTATTGTTATTGCAGTCTAGTAGCTCCTTCTACAGAAGCTTAGTAAACTACAGTCCATCTAATTTACAAACCGTTGCACGTCATTATCTACGTCAGAGATCGAAGTTGACATAGTTGCCAAAGTATAAAAAATTCCTAAATTCATTTTAAATCAAATAGGTCACATAATTATTGTAAAAGTGTACAACAACAGTATACAACAAAATAAATTAATATTTAATGTAAAAATATAGAGACAAAACAAGATTTAAAAAGTAATCTTGTTAAAAATAATTTGAGCCGCTTGTTTAAAAAACAACATAATTTAATTAATAGTAAATAATAAAAACAAAACTAAAGTGTCAACACCGCAACTGTCAAATAAGTGTTACCAATTTATGCCAAAATTTCACCTTCGTTCGATTACAGTTACAGTGTGTTCCGAACAAATGTTCTTCATAAAAACGCTTTATAATGCATTTGTACAAATTAAATGAAACATATTATTGTGTATTTCTTTAAGTTACCATTAATAGAAATCTTTAAATATTATTTCTACACGTATATATTAAAATATGTCTAGTGGCTGTAATGCCAGTGTACTCGGCAAAGTGATTCCACAAAAAGAACGCACCTACCGCCTAAATATTTCGTGTTGGTATCACGTGACGTCACGGGCTATGACGCCGATGACGTGCAACGGTTTGTAAATTAAATGGACTGTAAAAGTCTATCAATATACTATAAGAGCAGGTAATTTCAAAACTATAGTTGATTTTCAAAAAATGCCAACTTACGCCAAAAATCATTTGCCGGCTAAATTTTCAGAGTACAAAACTCAAAACTGATGGTTTCAAATCACCACACAGCTGTATACTAAAACGTGGTACTAATTGTGGATTTTATCACGACTTAATTGAATTAAAAGTATAAATACTGCTTATATAAATACTATAAAAGAATCTGTAATTGTTTTGGTTTGTCATTTGTAACCTCGGAAACCTTTTTTGGATGGTGCTAGAAAGGTCACCAAAGGAGACACTGTGGACGGCAGCCAGATGGTTGGTGGAGAGCGAGTCGTGGGTTCGAAACTAGCTTTTGGAACCGGGAATGGGTCCAACGGATAAAATAAGTAAAGATAGGATAAGAAATATTAGAAAAAATACAGAAATAAACAAAAAGATAGATGGGTAAAATTACCAAAGATACGATAAGATAGGGAACAGGGCGCCACTTAATTTTTTGGGGTTTAAGGAGAAAATTAAGAAACCTTAGAAAAGAAAAGAAATAAAGAAAGATATTTTGGTTCTGAGACCAAATCGAAGGAAAGATACCAACAGTTAATTATTAAATAAATTTATTCAACACACTATATAAACAAATAATAAACATATACGGTGGACTCCGTCCATCTACTTACCTACGAAACTTAATCGGCCTGATTTTTCTTCTGGTCGAAGGTATAATATTATTTAAAGGTAAAAAGCAAATATTCAGAGTTATTATTATATCAGGAAACTTGTTAGGAGTCGACAAATAAAATACATACATAAAACAAAAACAATATATTCAACAACACAATCATGTCGGTAGCTGAATGTACATACAAGTAATAAAAATAGGCCATCAATTATGAAATCGTTGTGTACACATAAAAATAAGCAGTAATATGAATAATAAGTACCTTTACAAATACAACAATGTAATAATGCACAGGTTCAATTATCAACGAAGAGAGCCTGATGATGTGTAAGAAAAAAATTCAACCAAAGTTAATTAAAGAAGGGTCTATCTTTGCTGTTTAATTTGCATATCTCGAGACACTGGGTTAAAAATGTATAACAATTATAAGTTGATTATCTATCTCGCACTGTTATTTAATGATGGAAAGTTCGTAAGAAAATATTGAATGTTCTTTAAATTGAATGCAAAAATCAGTAGTTACTCTCAACTACAGGTGAAGACATGGATGAACTTAGATTCGCCCAGATAATTGAAAAAAATATGATACCATGCCATATTATTCGCGCAGAGAAGTGGAGATACTAAGATTATGGTAATTTACAGTAATTCCTGATGACTGTTGCACTATTTCACTGAAGTTAATTTATTTACCATAATACTTTAGTTGTATCAAGCACTGAAGTTAATTAAAATTAAAGATACTTTATACCAATATTTAATCTAATACGATAGTAGATAAAAAAACTCAAATATACAAGTGTATACACACTTAGAAAGATAATGCACAGAGAAGGTAACACAGAGACGATAATGAGCGAAGCGCCTCACGAGAAGTAGGTCTTTTCTCAACGAGTGCCCAACGAGAAGTGAAGTTCTTCTCTCCAAAAATTTGCGAAACTACCCAAGAAGGTGGGATATTTCCCACTCAAAAATGATAGGACAGTATCAATTTCTGAGAAGGTAAAGTTCTAACGACTATCGGAAAATTCGAGGTAAATACAGTACTAATAACTTGAAACGTGACGAAATTAAAATCTTCTGAATTACGTTCTCTTCAGAAAAATTACTACAACGTGCCTTTGGCGATATTTAATAAATATATCAAAAGAAACAGACGAAACCGGAATGAGATTAACTAAAGATTAACCGAACCGTCGTCTTTAAATAAGTAAGTAGATTCTTTCGTAATATTTCGGTAATTTTCAATAAAATTTCCTAATGTTCAACACAACCACCGGTGTATATACATATTTGCAATTACGGCCATCGGCGTTTCATCCACAGGTGTAAAGGGATTAGAAATAATTTAATATATTAATTGTAAAAAAAAATGTTACACAATATTATATGGGACTTAACCACAATTGATTGTAATGAGAAATAAATTTTACATATTTATGTTTGAATTTTCGAGTTTGATTCAGAAATCGTTTTGAATTTCTAATTACAATTTCTAGAAATATCTAATTTCTTATTGGTTTGTTTATAAAGTTTTATCCGTTTTACAGGACATTTCCCGGATTATCTTCATAAGTACTTATCTGCTGACTAGAATTAGACTGTCGTTATGTTGTCTCCATTCTCGATTAGATCGTTTTTGATCTTTTTAAACTACTAGAACCTTCTGCTGGTTACGCAACTTCTTCACTGTAAAATGTTTTAGCAACATTGTTAATCTGAGAGTCGCAAATTTTTAAAATAAGTCATAAACAGTCTGCACCAAAAACAAAAATTTTTTTTAAAAAAGACAAGGTTTTTTTAACTTGGCTAAAGTGCTAATCTGACCCAAGAACCTTCCTCCTTTTTCCGGGCTTAGGACCGGCAACAAGATCATTGAGTTAGTATGTCAATGATCCTGTAGGCGGAGTTAAAAAACCTGGACTTACCGAGATACAAAACTACTTCGCTAAAATTAAAATTTTTAACAAAAAATAAAGTATTGCCTATTAAAAATTAACAAAAATTAACAGGGTTTTATAAACCTGTCTATATGTTTAATTTATTAAATAGAACTATTTAATTGGTATATTTTGAAAGATATCATCCTTATACTAAAACAGACAAATTCCGCAGTACTTTCTCAACACGCCAACGTATTAACGTTATAAAGACTGATTTAAAATATAAAAGATCTAAGTGAAATTAAACGCCTCTAAAAACAAAAAAGAAAAAAAGTGTTGAATTGGCTAATTTGCTGCTCAATTAACTTCCAATATATTATATTAAACGAAACAACTTGACTTAAACACAACGAATGATAGCACAAAAGACATATCAAAGATATAAGGTAAAAGTAGAATTGACAATTTACAAACAAGAAAAGAAATTCACATATTTAGAAGACTTAGAACAAATTGGTATAAATTCTAGAAAACTTTCTTTTTCTCGAAAATAAAGAAGAAACTACACAAAGAGCCGAGATAACTGATATTCTAAAAGAAAGATTCAGTGTTTTCACCAGTATTAGGTTTCTACTGAAACATTTAGGCGTCAAATATCGCTGTGGACCGAACGACGGCGACTGGCTACTAACTGAAGGTTTTTTCTAGAATACCATTTACCAGCTGTCTCTAAGCATCTATAGGGCCAGATTTTTAATCTAGGAAGAAGGACAAATTGAAACTTGCTTTATTTAATATTCTTAATGACGAAATAATAAGAAAATGCCTAAAATCGGTTTATACAAATTCAGAGAAGTATGCTTTAGAACCAAGCAAAAATATTGTTAAGCACTAGTTCTAAGACCACTTCAATTAAACCACCAAATACTTCATAATAATAATTTCTAATATTCAAACACAACAAAACACAAAAATAGAAAATCACCAGGAGAGGACATAATACCGAACAAACTCCTAAAGTTAGGAGGACTAGATCTGACCAAACAACTATTAAAACTCATCCAAAAAATATAAGAACAAAACAGAATTCCTTAGTAATAGACATCAAACATCCTAATACCTATATTTTTAATGCGGAAATTACAAAAGAAATCATTAGAATATTACAAACCGCCATATCTAGGTTTTGTGGACCTTACAAAGGCACTTGACCAAGTAAAATTAAGAGACTATACCCGCTTACTGTATGCAAGAGATATACATCTAGGAATAATTAAAACCATTAAAAATATATACCGAAACAACTCAATAAAAGTAAAAGTAGAAGAAGAACTAACCGACCCTATTAAAGCTGGCAATTAGATAAGACAGGGAGATTCCCTGAGTCCTCTATTGTTTAACATGATTATGGATGAAATAGTAAAAAAAGTAAGAACTAAAAAAGGATAAAAATGGGAGAAAACAACTTAAAATAATCTACTATGCAGACGACATAATACTACTCTTTCGAAGTGAAGTTGATTTATAACGTATGCTGCATCAATTTAATAAAACCGGCAGAAAATTTAACAGGTTAATTTTCCCAAAAAATACAAAATGCATGGCTACAACAGCAAATTTACTAAGATGTAAATTCGAGCGGGGGAGGTTGAATAATAGAACAAGTAATCGAGTTTAAATATATCTAGGAATCACATTATACAGCTACGGAAAGCTCGAAATCAAAGTGGAAGATCAAGTAAGTACAGCAAACAGAGCCGCAAGCTGCCTAAATGAAACAACATAAAAAAATAAAAATATCGGGAACGAAACGAAAAGCAGAATTTACAAAAGAATCATCAGACCAATAATGACCTACGCGACAGTACCAAGACCTGACACAAGCAGGACAAAAATATGTTAGAAACAGCAGAGATGGAAAAAGTTAGAAACATTGATGCTAAAACACTATGAAGCAGAGCTAGAAGTACAAATATACGACGTAGTTGCTAGCTGAAGAACATCACAAACTGGTTAAGAAATAGAAGAGTGGAATGAAACGAACATATAAACCGAATGAAAACAAATAGAGTAGTAAAAACGGCAAGAGACGGTTCCCCAATAGACAGACGATCAGTAGGAAGACCACGAAAACGATGGAATAAAATCTTAGTGGAGAAACATTGTAAAACAGACAGAGTCATGTCTATATGAAAAGAAAAAAAAAAGAGAAGAAGACCAAAACACAAAACCATTTAAATTCCATGTAATATTTTTAAATTTATCTTAAGATAGAAGAATTTATTTTCCTCGAAAATGAAAAAAGACACTACACAAAGAGCCGAGATAACTGATATTCCAAAAGAAAGATTCAGTGTTTACCAGTCTTAGGTTTCTATTGAAACATTTAGGCGTCGAATGTCGCTGTGGACCGAGCCCCGGCGACTGGCTACTAACTGAAGGTTTTTTCTAGAATACCATTTACCAGCTGTCTGTAAGCATCTATAGGGCCAGATTTTTAATTTAGGAAGAAGGTCAAATTGAAACTTGTTTTATTTAATATTATTAATGACGAAATAATAAGAAAATGCCTAAAATAAATTTATACAAAATCAGAGAGATTTTTTGAGAAACAAGAAACAATATCGTTATACACTAGTTCTAACACCACTTCAATTAAACCACCTAATACTTCATCATAATAATTTCTAATATTCAAGCATAACTAGGTAAGAAATAAAAGAAAGTATGAAACGATTATATAAGCCAAATGACAACAAATAGAGTAGTAAAGAAGACAAGAGACGGTCCCCAATAGGAAGACGAGCACTAGAGAGACCACAAAAACGATAGAATAACAACTTACTGGAGGCACATTGAAAAACAGACAGGGTCATGTCTATATGAGAAGAAGAAAAAAAGAGAAGTGCAAAACACAAAACCGTTTAATTTCCATGTAATATTTTTAAGTTTATCTTGAGATAGAAGATTTTATTTTTCTCGAAACTGAAAAAGACACTACACAAAGGGCAGAGATAACTGATATTCCAAAAGAAAGATTCAGTGTTTATCAGTCTTAGGTTTCTATTGAAACATTTAGGCGTCGAATGTCGCTGTGGACCGAGCGCCGGCGACTGGCTACTAACTGAAGGTTTTTTCTAGAATACCATTTACCAGCTGTCTGTAAGCATCTATAGGGCCAGATTTTTAATTTAGGAAGAAGGTCAAATTGAAACTTGTTTTATTTAATATTATTAATGACGAAATAATAAGAAAATGCCTAAAATAAATTTATACAAAATCAGAGAGATTTTTTGAGAAACAAGAAACAATATCGTTATACACTAGTTCTAACACCACTTCAATTAAACCACCTAATACTTCATCATAAAAATTTCTAATATTCAAGCATAACTAGGTAAGAAATAGAAGAGTAGTATGAAACGATTATATAAGCCGAATGACAACAAATAGGGTAGTAAAGAAGGCAAGAGACTGTCCCCAATAGGAAGACGAGCACTAAAAAGACCACAAAAACGATAGAATAACAACTTACTGGAGGCACATTGAAAAAGAGACAGGGTCAGGTCTATATGAAAAGAAAAAAAAAAAAGAAGAAGTGCAAAACACAAAACCGTTTAATTTCCATGTAATATTTTTAAGTTTATCTTGGGATAGAAGATTTTATTTATCTCGAAACTGAAAAAGACACTACACAAAGAGCCGAGATAACTGATATTCCAAAAGAAAGATTCAGTGTTTACCAGTCTTAGGTTTCTATTGAAACATTTAGGCGTCGAATGTCGCTGTGGACCGAGCGCCGGCGACTGGCTACTAACTGAATGTTTCTTCTAGAATACCATTTACCAGCTGTCTGTAAGCATCTATAGGGCCAGATTTTTAATTTAGGAAAAAGGTCAAATTGAAGCTTGTTTTATTTAATATTATTAATGACGAAATAATAAGAAAATGCCTAAAATCAATTTATACAAAATCAGAGAGGTTTTTTGAGAAACAAGAAACAATATCGTTATGCACTAGTTTTAACACCACTTCAATTAAACCACCTAATACTTCATCATAATAATTTCTAATATTCAAGCATAACTAGGTAAAAAATAGAAGAGTAGTATGAAACGATTATATAAGCCAAAAGACAACAAATAGAGTAGTAAAGAAGACAAGAGACGGTCCCCAATAGGAAGACGAGCACTAGAGAGACCACAAAAACGATAGAATAACAACTTACTGGAGGCACATTGAAAAACAGACAGGGTCATGTCTATATGAGAAGAAGAAAAAAAGAGAAGTGCAAAACACAAAACCGTTTAATTTCCATGTAATATTTTTAAGTTTATCTTGGGATTGAAGATTTTATTTTTCTCGAAACTGAAAAAGACACTACACACAGAGCCGAGATAACTGATATTCCAAAAGAAAGATTCAGTGTTTACCAGTCTTAGGTTTCTGTTGAAACATTTAGGCGTCGAATGTCGCTGTGGACCGAGCGCCGGTGACTGGCTACTAACTGAAGGTTTTTTCTAGAATACCATTTACCAGCTGTCTGTAAGCATCTATAGGGCCAGATTTTTAATTTAGGAAAAAGGTCAAATATAAACTTATTTTATTTAATATTATTAATGACGAAATAATAAGAAAATGCCTAAAATAATTTTATACAAAATCAGAGAGGTTTTTTGAGAAACAAGAAACAATATCGTTATGCACTTGTTCTAACACCACTTTGATTAAACCACCTAACTTCATCATAATAATTTCTAATATTCAAGCATAACTAGGTAAGAAATAGAAGAGTAGTATGAAACGATTATATAAGCCGAATGACTACAAATAGGGTAGTAAAGAAGGCAAGAGACGGTCCCCAATAGCAAGACGAGCACTAGAGAGACCACAAAAACGATAGAATAACAACTTACTGGAGGCACATTGAAAAACAGACAGGGTCAGGTCTATATGAAAAGAAAAAAAAAAGAGAAGAAGTGCAAAACACAAAACCGTTTAATTTTCATGTAATATTTTTAAGTTTATCTTGAGATAGAAGATTTTATTTTTTTCTAAAATGAAAAAGACACTACACAAAGAGCCGAGATAACTGATATTCCAAAAGAAAGATTCAGTGTTTACCAGTCTTAGGTTTCTATTGAAACATTTAGGCGTCGAATGTCGCTGTGGACCGAGCGCCGGCGACTGGCTACTAACTGAAGGTTTTTTCCAGAATACCATTTACCAGCTGTCTGTAAGCATCTATAGGGCCAGAATTTTAATTTAGGAAGAAGGTCAAATTGAAACTTGTTTTATTTAATATTATTAATGACGAAATAATAAGAAAATGAAAAAAGAGAAGAAGTGCAAAACACAAAACCGTTTAATTTTCATGTAATATTTTTAAGTTTATCTTGAGATAGAAGATTTTATTTTTCTCGAAAATGAAAAAGATACTACACAAAGAGCCGAGATAACTGATATTCCAAAAGAAAGATTCAGTGTTTACCAGTCTTAGGTTTCTATTGAAACATTTAGGCGTCGAATGTCGCTGTGGACCGAGCGCCGGCGACTGGCTACTAACTGAAGGTTTTTTCTAGAATACCATTTACCAGCTGTCTGTAAGCATCTATAGGGCCAGATTTTTAATTTGGGAAGAAGGTCAAATTGAAACTTGTTTTATTTAATATTAATAATGACCAAATAATAAGAAAATGCCTAAAATAAATTTATACAAAATCAGAGAGGTTTTTTGAGAAACAAAAAACAATATTGTTCTGCACTAGTTCTAACACCACTTCAATTAAACCACCTAATACTTCCTCATAATAATTTCTAATATTCAAGCATAAATAGGTAAGAAATAGAAGAGTAGTATGAAACGATTATATAAGCCGAATGACAACAAATAGAGTAGTAAAGAAGGCAAGAGACGGTCCCCAATAGGAAGACGAGCACTAGAGAGATCACAAAAACGATAGAATAACAACTTACTGGAGGCACATTGAAAAACAGACAGGGTCATGTCTATATGAAAAGAAAAAAAAAAGAGAAGAAGTGCAAAACACAAAACCGTTTAATTTCCATGTAATATTTTTAAGTTTATCTTGGGATAGAAGATTTTATTTTTCTCGAAACTGAAAAAGACACTACACAAAGAGCCGAGATAACTGATATTCCAAAAGAAAGATTCAGTGTTTACCAGTCTTATGTTTCTATTGAAACATTTAGGCGTCGAATGTCGCTGTGGACCGAGCGCCGGCGACTGGCTACTAACTGAAGGTTTTTTCTAGAATACCATTTACCAGCTGTCTGTAAGCATCTGTAGGGCCAGATTTTTAATTTAGGAAGAAGGTCAAATTGAAACTTGTTTTATTTAATATTATTAATGACGAAATAATAAGAAAATGCCTAAAATAAATTTATACAAAATCAGAGAGGTTTTTTGAGAAACAAGAAACAATATCGTTATGCACTAGTTCTAACACCACTTCAATTAAACCACCTAATACTTGATCATAATAATTTCTAATATTCAAGCATAACTAGGTAAGAAATAAAAGACTAGTATGAAACGATTATATAAGCCGAATGACAACAAATAGAGTAGTAAAGAAGGCAAGAGACGGTCCCCAATAGGAAGACGAGCACTAGAGAGATCACAAAAACGATAGAATAACAACTTACTGGAGGCACATTGAAAAACAGACAGGGTCATGTCTATATGAAAAGAAAAAAAAAAGAAAAGAAGTGCAAAACACAAAACCGTTTAATTTCCATGTAATATTTTTAAGTATATCTTGGGATATAAGATTTTATTTTTCTCGAAACTGAAAAAGACACTACACAAAGAGCCGAGATAACTGATATTCCAAAAGAAAGATTCAGTGTTTACCAGTCTTAGGTTTCTATTGAAACATTTAGGCGTCGAATGTCGCTGTGGTCCGAGCGCCGGCGACTGGCTACTAACTGAAGGTTTTTTCTAGAATACCATTTACCAGCTGTCTGTAAGCATCTATCGGGCCAGATTTTTAATTTAGGAAGAAGGTCAAATTGAAACTTGTTTTATTTAATATTATTAATGACGAAATAATAAGAAAATGCCTAAAATAAATTTATACAAAATCAGAGAGGTTTTTTGAGAAACAAGAAACAATATCGTTATGCACTAGTTCTAACACCACTTCAATTAAACCACCTAATACTTCATCATAATAATTTCTAATATTCAAGCATAACTAGGTAAGAAATAAAAGACTAGTATGAAACGATTATATAAGCCGAATGACAACAAATAGAGTAGTAAAACTCTGAGATAGCGCGTCCTAATGGGAAGACGAGCACTAGAGAGATCACAAAAACGATAGAATAACAACTTACTGGAGGCACATTGAAAAACAGACAGGGTCATGTCTATATGAAAAGAAAAAAAAAAGAGAAGAAGTGCAAAACACAAAACCGTTTAATGTCCATGTAATATTTTTAAGTTTATCTTGGGATATAAGATTTTATTTTTCTCGAAACTGAAAAAGACACTACACAAAGAGCCGAGATAACTGATATTCCAAAAGAAAAATTCAGTGTTTACCAGTCTTAGGTTTCTATTGAAACATTTAGGCGTCGAATGTCGCTGTGGACCGAGCGCCGGCGACTGGCTACTAACTGAAGGTTTTTTCTAGAATACCATTTACCAGCTGTCTGTAAGCATCTATAGGGCCAGATTTTTAATTTAGGAAGAAGGTCAAATTAAAACTTGTTTTATTTAATATTATTAATGACGAAATAATAAGAAAATGCCTAAAATAAATTTATACAAAATCAGAGAGGTTTTTTGAGAAACAAGAATCAATATCGTTATGCACTAGTTCTAACACCACTTCAATTAAACCGCCTAATACTTCATCATAATAATTTCTAATATTCAAGCATAACTAGGTAACAAATAAAAGAGTAGTATAAAACAATTATGTAAGCCGAATAACAACATATAGAGTAGTAAAGAAGGCAAGAGACGGTCCCCAATAGGAAAACGAGCACTAGAGAGATCACAAAACCATAGAATAACAACTTACTGGAGGCACATTGAAAAACAGACAGGGTCATGTCTATATGAAAAGAAAAAAAGAAGAGAAGAAGTACAAAACACAAAACCGTTTAATTTCCATGTAATATTTTTAAGTTTATCTTGGGATAGAAGATTTCATTTTTCTCGAAACTGAAAAAGACACTACACAAAGAGCCGAGATAACTGATATTCCAAAAGAAAGATTCAGTGTTTACCAGTCTTAGGTTTCTATTGAAACATTTAGGCGTCGAATGTCGCTGTGGTCCGAGCGCCGGCGACTGGCTACTAACTGAAGGTTTTTTCTAGAATACCATTTACCAGCTGTCTGTAAGCATCTATCGGGCCAGATTTTTAATTTAGGAAGAAGGTCAAATTGAAACTTGTTTTATTTAATATTATTAATGACGAAATAATAAGAAAATGCCTAAAATAAATTTATACAAAATCAGAGAGGTTTTTTGAGAAACAAGAAACAATATCGTTATGCACTAGTTCTAACACCACTTCAATTAAACCACCTAATACTTCATCATAATAATTTCTAATATTCAAGCATAACTAGGTAAGAAATAAAAGACTAGTATGAAACGATTATATAAGCCGAATGACAACAAATAGAGTAGTAAAGAAGGCAAGAGACGGTCCCTAATGGGAAGACGAGCACTAGAGAGATCACAAAAACGATAGAATAACAACTTACTGGAGGCACATTGAAAAACAGACAGGGTCATGTCTATATGAAAAGAAAAAAAAAAGAGAAGAAGTGCAAAACACAAAACCGTTTAATGTCCATGTAATATTTTTAAGTTTATCTTGGGATATAAGATTTTATTTTTCTCGAAACTGAAAAAGAACTCTGAGATAGCGCGTCAAAGAGCCGAGATAACTGATATTCCAAAAGAAAGATTCAGTGTTTACCAGTCTTAGGTTTCTATTGAAACATTTAGGCGTCGAATGTCGCTGTGGACCGAGCGCCGGCGACTGGCTACTAACTGAAGGTTTTTTCTAGAATACCATTTACCAGCTGTCCTGTAAGCATCTATAGGGCCAGATTTTTAATTTAGGAAGAAGGTCAAATTGAAACTTGTTTTATTTAATATTATTAATGACGAAATAATAAGAAAATGCCTAAAATAAATTTATACAAAATCAAGAGAGGTTTTTTGAGAAACAAGAAAACAATATCGTTATGCACTAGTTCTAACACCACTTCAATTAAACCACCTAATACTTCATCATAATAATTTCTAATATTCAAGCATAACTAGGTAAGAAATAAAAGAGTAGTATAAAACGATTATATAAGCCGAGTGACAACAAATAGAGTAGTAAAGAAGGCAAGAGACGGTCCCCAATAAGAAGACGAGCACTAGAGAGATCACAAAAACGATAGAATAACAACTAACTGGAGGCACATTGAAAAACAGACAGGGTCATGTCTATATGAAAAGAAAAAAAAAGAGAAGAAGTGCAAAACACAAAACCGTTTAATTTCAACGTAATATTTTTAAGTTTATCTTGGGATTGAAGATTTATTTTTCTCGAAACTGAAAAAGACACTACACAAAGAGCCGAGATAACTGATATCCAAAAGAAAGATTCAGTGTTTACCAGTCTTAGGTTTCTATTGAAACATTTAGGCGTCGAATGTCGCTGTGGACCGAGCGCCGGCGACTGGCTACTAACTGAAGGTTTTTTCTAGAATACCATTTACCAGCTGTCTGTAAGCATCTATAGGGCCAGATTTTTAATTTAGGAAGAAGGTCAAATTGAAACTTGTTTTATTTAATATTATTAATGACGAAATAATAAGAAAATGCCTAAAATAAATTTATACAAAATCAGAGAGGTTTTTTGAGAAACAAGAAACAATATCGTTATGCACTAGTTCTAACACCACTCAATTATACCACCTAATACTTCATCATAATAATTTCTAATATTCAAGCATAACTAGGTAAGAACTAAAAGACTAGTATGAAACGATTATATAAGCCGAATGACAACAAATAGAAGTAGAAAGAAGGCAAGAGACGGTCCCCAATAGGAAGACGAGCACTAGAGAGATCACAAAAACGATAGAATAACAACTTACTGGAGGCATATTGAAAAACAGACAGGTCATGTCTATATGAAAAGAAAAAAAAAAGGGGAGAAGTGCAAAACACAAAACCGTTTAATTTCCATGTAATATTTTTAAGTTTATCTTGGGATAGAAGATTTTATTTTTCTTGAAACTGAAAAAGACACTACACAAAGAGCCGAGATAACTGATATTCCAAAAGAAAGATTCAGTGTTTACCAGTCTTAGGTTTCTATTGAAACATTTAGGCGTCGAATGTCGCTGTGGACCGAGCGCCGGCGACTGGCTACTAACTGAAGGTTTTTTCTAGAATACCATTTACCAGCTGTCTGTAAGCATCTATAGGGCCAGATTTTTAATTTAGGAAGAAGGTCAAATTAAAACTTGTTTTATTTAATATTATTAATGACGAAATAATAAGAAAATGCCTAAAATAAATTTATACAAAATCAGAGAGGTTTTTTGAGAAACAAGAATCAATATCGTTATGCACTAGTTCTAACACCACTTCAATTAAACCACCTAATACTTCATCATAATAATTTCTAATATTCAAGCATAACTAGGTAACAAATAAAAGAGTAGTATAAAACGATTATGTAAGCCGAATGACAACAAATAGAGTAGTAAAGAAGGCAAGAGACGGTCCCCAATAGGAAGACGAGCACTAGAGAGATCACAAAACCATAGAATAACAACTTACTGGAGGCACATTGAAAAACAGACAGGGTCATGTCTATATGAAAAGAAAAAAAAAGAGAAGAAGTACAAAACACAAAACCGTTTAATTTCCATGTAATATTTTTAAGTTTATCTTGGGATAGAAGATTTTATTTTTCTCGAAACTGAAAAAGACACTACACAAAGAGACGAGATAACTGATATTCCAAAAGAAAGATTCAGTGTTTACCAGTCTTAGGTTTCTATTGAAACATTTAGGCGTCGAATGTCGCTGTGGACCGAGCGCCGGCGACCTGGCTACTAACTGAAGGTTTTTTCTAGAATACCATTTACCAGCTGTCTGTAAGCATCTATAGGGCCAGATTTTTAATTTAGGAAGAAGGTCAAATTAAAACTTGTTTTATTTAATATTATTAATGACGAAATAATAAGAAAATGCCTAAAATAAATTTATACAAAATCAGAGAGGTTTTTTGAGAAACAAGAAACAATATCGTTATGCACTAGTTTTAACACCACTTCAATTAAACCACCTAATACTTCATCATAATAATTTCTAATATTCAATCATAACTAGGTAAGAAATAAAAGAGTAGTATAAAACGATTATATAAGCCGAATGACAACAAATAGAGTAGTAAAGAAGGCAAGAGACGGTCCCCAATAGGAAGAGGAGCACTAGAGAGATCACAAAAACGATAGAATAACAACTTACTGGAGGCACATTGAAAAACAGACAGGGTCATGTCTATATGAAAAAAAAAAAAAAAGAGAAGAAGTGCAAAACACAAAACCGTTTAATTTACACGTAATATTTTTAAGTTTATCTTGGGATTGAAGATTTTATTTTTCTCGAAACTGAAAAAAGACACTACACAAAGAGCCGAGATAACTGATAATCCAAAAGAAAGATTCAGTGTTTACCAGTCTTAGGTTTCTATTGAAACATTTAGGCGTCGAATGTCGCTGTGGACCGAGCGCCGGCGACTGGCTACTAACTGAAGGTTTTTTCTAGAATACCATTTACCAGCTGTCTGTAAGCATCTATAGGGCAGATTTTTAATTTAGGGAGAAGGTCAAATTAAAGCTTGTTTTATTTAATATTATTAATGACGAAATAATAAGAAAATGCCTAAAATAAATTTATACAAAATCAGAGAGGTTTTTTGAGAAACAAGAAACAATATCGTTATGCACTAGTTCTAACACCACTTCAATTAAACCACCTAATACTTCATCATAATAATTTCTAATATTCAAGCATAACTAGGCAAGAAATAAAAGAGTAGTATAAAACGATTATATAAGCCGAATGACAACAAATAGAGTAGTAAAGAAGGCAAGAGACGGTCCCCAATAGGAAGACGAGCACTAGAGAGATCACAAAAACGATAGAATAACAACTTACTGGGGGCACATTGAAAAACAGACAGGGTCATGTCTATATGAAAAGAATAAAAAAAGAGAAGAAGTGCAAAACACAAAACCGTTTAATTTCCATGTAATATTTTTAAGTTTATCTTGGGATAGAAGATTTTATTTTTCTCGAAACTGAAAAAGACACTACACAAAGAGCCGATATAACTGATATTCCAAAAGAAAGATTCAGTGTTTACCAGTCTTAGGTTTCTATTGAAACATTTAGGCGTCGAATGTCGCTGTGGACCGAGCGCCGGTGACTGGCTACTAACTGAAGGTTTTTTCTAGAATACCATTTACCAGCTGTCTGTAAGCATCTATAGGGCCAGATTTTTAATTTAGGAAGAAGGTCAAATTGAAACTTATTTTATTTAATATTATTAATGACGAAATAATAAGAAAATGCCTAAAATAAATTTACACAAAATAAGAGAGGTTTTTTGAGAAACAAGAAACAATATCGTTATGCACTAGTTCTAACACCACTTCAATTAAACCACCTAATACTTCATCATAATAATGTCTAATATTCAAGCATAACTAGGTAAGAAATAAAAGAGTAGTATAAAACGATTATATAAGCCGAATGACAACAAATAGAGTAGTAAAGAAGGCAAGAGACGGTCCCCAATAGGAAGACGAGCACTAGAGAGATCACAAAAACGATAGAATAACAACTTACTGGGGGCACATTGAAAAACAGACAGGGTCATGTCTATATGAAAAGAATAAAAAAAGAGAAGAAGTGCAAAACACAAAACCGTTTAATTTTCCATGTAATATTTTTAAGTTTATCTTGGATAGAAGATTTTATTTTCTCGAAACTGAAAAAGACACTACACAAAGAGCCGATATAACTGATATTCCAAAAGAAAGATTCAGTGTTTACCAGTCTTAGGTTTCTATTGAAACATTTAGGCGTCGAATGTCGCTGTGGACCGAGCGCCGGCGACTGGCTACTAACTGAAGGTTTTTTCTAGAATACCATTTACCAGCTGTCTGTAAGCATCTATAGGGCCAGATTTTTAATTTAGGAAGAAGGTCAAATTAAAACTTGTTTTATTTAATATTACTAATGACAAAATAATAAGAAAATGCCTAAAATAAATTTATACAAAATCAGAGAGGTTTTTTGAGAAACAAGAAACAATATCGTTATGCACTAGTTCTAACACCACTTCAATTAAACCACCTAATACTTCATCATAATAATTTCTAATATTCAAGCATAACTAGGTAAGAAATAAAAGACTAGTATGAAACGATTATATAAGCTGAATGACAACAAATAGAGTAGTAAAGAAGGCAAGAGACGGTCCCCAATAGGAAGACGAGCACTAGAGAGATCACAAAAACGATAGAATAACAACTTACTGGAGGCACATTGAAAAACAGACAGGGTCATGTGTATATGAAAAGAAAAAAAAAAAGAGAAGAAGTGCAAAACACAAAACCGTTTAATTTTCATGTAATATTTTTATGTTTATCTTGGGATAGAAGATTTTATTTTTCTCGAAACTGAAAAAGACACTACACAAAGAGCTGAGATAACTGATATTCCAAAAAAAAGATTCAGTGTTTACCAGTCTTAGGTTTCTATTGAAACATTTAGGCGTCGAATGTCGCTGTTGACCGAGCGCCGGCGACTGGCTACTAACTGAAGGTTTTTTCTAGAATACCATTTAGCAGCTGTCTGTAAGCATCTATAGGGCCAGATTTTTAATTTAGGAAGAAGGTCAAATTAAAACTTGTTTTATTTACTATTATTAATGACGAAATAATAAGAAAATGCCTAAAATAAATTTATACAAAATCAGAGAGGTTTTTTGAGAAACAAGAAACAATATCGTTCTGCACTAGTTCTAACACCACTTCAATTAAACCACCTAATACTTCATCATAATAATTTCTAATATTCAAGCATAACTAGGTAAGAAATAAAAGAGTAGTATAAAACGATTATATAAGCCGAATGACAACAAATAGAGTAGTAAAGAAGGCAAGAGACGGTCCCCAATAAGAAGACGAGCACTAGAGAGATCACAAAAACGATAGAATAACAACTTACTGGAGGCACATTGAAAAACAGACAGGGTCATGTCCTTATGAAAAGAAAAAAAAAGAGAAGAAGTGCAAAACACCAAACCGTTTAATTTCCACGTAATATTTTTAAGTTTATCTTGGGATTGAAGATTTTATTTTTCTCGAAACTGAAAAAGACACTACACAAAGAGCCGAGATAACTGATATTCCAAAGAAAGATTCAGTGTTTACCAGTCTTAGGTTTCTATTGAAACATTTAGGCGTCGAATGTCGCTGTGGACCGAGCGCCGGCGACTGGCTACTAACTGAAGGTTTTTTCTAGAATACCATTTACCAGCTGTCTGTAAGCATCTATAGGGCCAGATTTTTAATTTAGGAAGAAGGTCAAATTGAAACTTGTTTTATTTAATATTATTAATGACGAAATAATAAGAAAATGCCTAAAATAAATTTATACAAAATCAGAGAGGTTTTTTGAGAAACAAGAAACAATATCGTTATGCACTAGTTCTAACACCACTTCAATTATACCACCTAATACTTCATCATAATAATTTCTAATATTCAAGCATAACTAGGTAAGAAATAAAAGAGTAGTATAAAACGATTATATAAGCCGAATGACAACAAATAGAGTAGTAAAGAAAGCAAGAGACGGTCCCCAATAGGAAGACGAGCACTAGAGAGATCACAAAAACGATAGAATAACAACTTACTGGGGGCACATTGAAAAACAGACAGGTCATGTCTGTATGAAAAGAATAAAAAAAGAGAAGAAGTGCAAAACACAAAACCGTTAATTTCCATGTAATATTTTTAAGTTTATCTTGGGATAGAAGATTTTATTTTTCTCGAAACTGAAAAAGACACTACACAAAGAGCCGATATAACTGATATTCCAAAAGAAAGATTCAGTGATTACCAGTCTTAGGTTTCAATTGAAACATTTAGGCGTCGAATGTCGCTGTGGACCGAGCGCCGGCGACTGGCTACTAACTGAAGGTTTTTTCTAGAATACCATTTACCCAGCTGTCTGTAAGCATCTATAGGGCCAGATTTTTTAATTTAGGAGAAGGTCAAATTGAAACTTATTTTATTTAATATTATTAATGACGAAATAATAAGAAAATGCCTAAAATAAATTTATACAAAATAAGAGAGGTTTTTTGAGAAACAAGAAACAATATCGTTATGCACTAGTTCTACACACCACTTCAATTAAACCACCTAATACTTCATCATAATAATTTCTAATATTCAAGCATAACTAGGTAAGAAATAAAAGAGTAGTATAAAACGATTATATAAGCCGAATGACAACAAATAGAGTAGTAAAGAAGGCAAGAGACGGTCCCCAATAGGAAGACGAGCACTAGAGAGATCACAAAAACGATAGAATAACAACTTACTGGGGGCACATTGAAAAACAGACAGGGTCATGTCTATATGAAAAGAATAAAAAAAGAGAAGAAGTGCAAAACACAAAACCGTTTAATTTCCATGTAATATTTTTAAGTTTATCTTGGGATAGAAGATTTTATTTTTCTCGAAACTGAAAAGACACTACACAAAGAGCCGATATAACTGATATTCCAAAAGAAAGATTCAGTGTTTACCAGTCTTAGGTTTCTATTGAAACATTTAGGCGTCGAATGTCGCTGTGGACCGAGCGCCGGCGACTGGCTACTAACTGAAGGTTTTTTCTAGAATACCATTTACCAGCTGTCTGTAAGCATCTATAGGGCCAGATTTTTAATTTAGGAAGAAGGTCAAATTAAAACTTGTTTTATTTAATATTACTAATGACAGAATAATAAGAAAATGCCTAAAATAAATTTATACAAATCAGAGAGGTTTTTTGAGAAACAAGAAACAATATCGTTATGCACTAGTTCTAACACCACTTCAATTAAACCACCTAATACTTCATCATAATAATTTCTAATATTCAAGCATAACTAGGTAAGAAATAAAAGACTAGTATGAAACGATTATATAAGCTGAATGACAACAAATAGAGTAGTAAAGAAGGCAAGAGACGGTCCCCAATAGGAAGACGAGCACTAGAGAGATCACAAAAACGATAGAATAACAACTTACTGGAGGCACATTGAAAAACAGACAGGGTCATGTCTATATGAAAAGAAAAAAAAAAGAGAAGAAGTGCAAAACACAAAACCGTTTAATTTCCATGTAATATTTTTAAGTTTATCTTGGGATAGAAGATTTTATTTTTCTCGAAACTGAAAAAGACACTACACAAAGAGCTGAGATAACTGATATTCCAAAAAAAAACTCTGAGATAGCGCG
>NW_027312195.1:0-36100 GCF_040954645.1 Diabrotica undecimpunctata | reverse complement strand
ACGCGCTATCTCAGAGTCAATAAAAGACAAAATCTATTACAAATGAAAATAGTTTTCTATTTCTCATGAAAGAGAAAACGTCAAAAGACGTTTTCTCTTTCAAATGAAAAAGACGAGCACTTGCCAATTTGCTATGGTAAAAGGAAATTCGTTGATTTGATATACGTAAAATTTTGAAAGATTTTTCTTTAATATTTGCGTTTACTTTTCTTTGAATGCTAAAATAGGCAATCAAGCAATACCCGGAATTAAGCAAAAACATAACGAGGATGTTAAAAACGAAAATGGAGAACTGATGAAAAACTTCTGCACGAATAACGGACTTAGAATAAACAACACATTTTTTGATCACAAAGACCAAACAAATATACATTTAATAACACCCGTGAACAAAGATCTATGATAGATTATGTTATAATCAACAGAGATATGCATCCATCGAAAATAATAGACGTAAGATACCTCTACTCAATAAATGTAGGTAGCGACCATAGCCTAGTCTTATGTAAAATAAGAATCATCCTGAAATACTTCACACCCAAGAGAGCGGCGCCAACATTAGCAAAAATCAAAGTCGAAGGACTAAATACGGAATCCACGGAATATTATATAGAAAAAGAATATCAGAGAAGATCCCATATATCATAATACTTCGCACTAATGTTTTATAAATCTGCGTTTTTGTCTTCATATTTAGGTGTCTATCCCACCATAGTGAGTTAAGTTGTCGGATTGCTGTTCTTGTTTGTCCTAATCTTTGTGTAATTTTTTCCTCTGTTGTTGCCTTTTTCGTGATTATAAACCCCAAGTATTTGAATTTATCTTTTCCTTTGATTGTTACGTTGTCATCAATCTGTAGATCTTTTATGTCTTCTTCACTTGTAGATAGGTACTCTGTTTTCGCGAGGTTAATATCTAGGCCAGCCTTGGTATATTCTTCTTGTAGTTTCTTCATCATGTAGCTGAGGTAACTGAGATAAAAAAAAGTAAGAACTAAAAAGGGATACCTACCAAATGTGAGAAAAACAACTTAAAATAATATGCAGACGACGCACCCTAATATGGGCTTTTATAATTTCAGCGTTTAATTTACTTTGTACCGTTTGACCTGAAGATGATTTGCAAAGTGTAGAAAGCGAAACCGGTCGTTTTGGTAGTAAAATTAAATTGATTGTAAATAAGTCTAATTTTATTTCTTTTACCTATTTGAAATGGACTCACACAAGCAACACATTCATGATTAGCATTCGATAGAGTTACTCATACTGTCCTAATCTCTAAACTTTATAATGCTGGTTTACATGAAAGATTATTAGGCTGGATGAAGAGCTATCTCACAGATAGAAGTCAAGTTGTAAAAATTAACCAATTTTTGTCATCTACTATCAATGTAACCTCTGGTGTTCCACAGGGCGGACATTTATCTCCTCTGTTTTTTAATTGTTTTGTAAATGATATAAAAAATTGTTTTTATCATAGTAATATTCTTCTCTATGCTGATGATCTAAAAATTTATAGAGACATAAAAAATTCCAATGATTGTAGTTTATTACAGCATGATTTAACTAGTTTATTGGATTGGTGTAACTTAAATGCTTTGAATTTGAACATAAATAAATGTAACATAATGCGATTTTTTAGAAACAAACATCCCATTTCATTTGAATGCCATATTGGACCGAATATTTTAGAGGTAATCACAATATTTAAGGTACTTGGGGTAATTTTTGACCCTACAGTAAGTTTCAGGGACCACTTTTCTTACGTTTCTAATAGATCCATGAAACTTTTAGGCTTCATGAAACGTAGCCTCTCTGAATTTGATAATATTTATTGTCTCAAAAATATCTACTGTTTCCTTATTAGATCGGTTTTGGAATATGGTAGCAATATTTGGTCTCCTCATTATAAATGCTACAAAGATCTATTAGAAAGAGTACAGAAAAAGTTCTTAAGATTTATTGCTTTTAAATTGAGAATACCTGTAAATGAAATTGAATACATTGTTTTGCAATATTTACTTAAATTGCCTACTCTTGAAGAAAGGCGAATATTTCTAGATGTAGCATTTATACAGTGTGGAAACCACTTATGGAATAAAATTGTTTGTATCCTTATTATGAAAAGTAATAAAAAAATGGGACATGTTAACTTTTAAATTTATATTAGGGCTATTTAAACATAAATTTAAATGTACAGGGTGATCCATGCAAGTCTGGCATAGTCCATAATCCTTATTTTTAATGAAACACCCTGTATATTTTTATATTTTTAAAAGATTCTTAACAACCTGATTTCAATGAACTATATCATGTAGGGTCTATAATGAATAATACAAGGTGAAATTTTAAAATAATAATTTATCACGTGTTATGGTATTATTTTAAATTAGCTAAATACAGACAATACACTTCTACTCTAAGTGTCAGTATATTAGGAAAAATGTCTGTTAAAACTTAATGTCTAAAAACTGTCTAGGTAGTCTGCTAATTAAACTAAATCGGTAAATAATGCGGATTGTTATCAATCAGTTTTTGGTGTGTTGACATTTTACATTAAAATAATAAATTCCTAATTAAAAGCTTATTTCTTGCAGAAATAAAAATGAAATATTTAACTGAGACCCACCGAATTGAAATTTTAATAATGATGGGTTACGGAGAGAAATGTAGAAGTCAAGTTGAAGTAGCAAACTTATTTAACCAGAGGTATCCTCAGTTGCCTAATACTGCACAAGGTACTGTGTCTAAAATTTATGCACAATTCAGAGAACTTGGACATGTCAAACCATTAAAAAGAAAACCAAACTTCATTGAAGATGAGGTGAAAGTGGATATTTTGTTGTGTCGCAGAGAATCCAACGTCAAGTTCACGTCAAATTGCACCTCAAAATAATGTGAGTCACAAAACTGTCCTAAGGTGTCTCCATGAAGAAAAACTTCGTCCATATAAATTGACTTTTGTGCAAGAGCTAACAGAAGACGATCCAGATCGTAAAATGGATTTCTGCGAAAGAATGATGGATAAAATTAACACAAATGAAATAGCTCTTGTCACAATTCTTTTTTCTGATGAATCAACATTTACATTAAAGGGAGAGGTAAACCGACAAAACTGTATATAGATATTGGTCAGCGGAGAATCTTCATTAAATGCGTGAGACACATACTCAGAATCCTCAAAAGTTGAATATTGGGGCAGGTATTATAGGAGATCATATTATTGGTTCTATATTTGTATATGGTAATTTGACTGCGGAAAAATATTTAAGCATGCTAAGAGACGATGTTATTCCTTAGTTGGCTAACTTACATCCTAATCCAATAGATCCGATCCTACCGCATAAAACTGTTCCAGCAGGACGGTACAACACCCCATTATGCTTTAATGGTGAGAAATTACTTAAATGAAATCTTCTTCAATAAATGGATTGGACGAAGGGACTATTGAGGGGCTAGCTAGGTCGCCAGATCTTACGCCTTTAGATTTTTTTCTGTGGGGTTATCTTAAGAACAAAGTATATGCAACACAACCAACTAGCATTGAAGACTTCAAAGAAAGGATAACTACAAAAATACGGAATATTTCACCTCAAACTTTAAACAAAGTTCGGGACGAGTTTTATAGGAGACTGTGTTATTGCCAACAACAAGGTGGAGAACATTTTGAGCATTTATTTTAATGTAATCCATTCAATTACCTCAGGTATTCTATGAATTAATTCTTGAAGAAAATTATACTTAATTTCAAAATTTCACCTTGTATTATTCATAAAAGACCCTACATGATATAGTTCGTTGGGATCAGGTTGTTAAGGAGCTTTTAAAAACAAAACTATACAGGGCGTTTCATTTAAAATACAGATTATGGACTATGCCAGACTTGCGTAGATCACCCTGTACATTCACATTTATGTTTAAAAAGCGCACATTTAAATTCAAAATTTAAGGTATCTCAACGTTTTTTATAATTTTCTAAAATAAGCACACAAACAATTTTATTCCATAAGTGGTTTCCACACTGTATATAAATTAATACGAGGAGGCATTGATGCTAGGTTGAAAATGGTTTACTTCCGTACTCCCTGTAGAGACACCATATCCCAAGACTTATTTTATAAACCCTAATAACTATATAAATAAACCCTTACAGAGAATGTGTAGAAATGCAAATAAATTTAATAGTAATGATTTTTTTCATTTATCACTAAGTACTATTAAGAATAAGATCGAAAATACCTTTTTATGTAATCACATTGTGTTTTAATAGTTTAAGCTAAATTTAAGTTGATTTGTAAAAAATGGAAAGTCCGTAAACATTACATTACATTATTTACTGGATTACTTTAAAGTTATTTATTATAATTTATTTATAATGTATGGATATTAGAAATTAATAAAAACTAATTTTCTAAGGGCATATCTTTCAAATTATGTCCATTAGACCCCCAGTATTATACTTTTTTGAAATCAGCTCATTTTTATCGATCTAAAAATGTCCTAAAATACAGGGTGTTACATTTAAAAAAATTGCCGATGACGTCATCGCCATAATGTGTATCATTTTCTATAAGTAAATTTTATTGTAAAATGTCGAACATTAAAAAGGCATTTAGGAAATATCGAATTTATTCCATGCTTTACGGACACGCTGTACAATTTGCAGAAAATGCACAATACGGTTGTTTCTTAACAAAAAAAAAGAACTGTTATTTGTAGTTTCATACTGTACCTTCAAACTACTGAAAAAGTTTTACTTTAATATTCTGTCGTTGAATCATGTTCCATATTTGGTAAAAAAAATTATTTTGGTCAATAAAATGTGTCTTTTTTTTTCAATATCTTTAGGCGAAAATTGAATTTTAAAGAGATTGTAGAGAATTTATCTGAGAATTTTTTTTACAAAGACCAAAAATTTTTTTAGTAAAGGCTTAAGTTTACATTTTTTTCTTCTTCGCTAAACAATAGGCGTGGATCGAATTTGTTGCACCTGAGCGTATATGTTTTAATCTTAACAAAACCTTGATTGTTACGAATACTTGCAGTTATGCATGGAAATTAACATAATTAAATAATTTTACTGGTTGGATGAATCATATGCTAGGAAACCTTGAATTGACAATTTTTATATTCAGAAACTTATTCGTTCAAAATTTTTACTGTAAATAACACATTTGTTGGTCACATAGTGACCTAGGCCTGAATCCTCAGAGTTACCGACTTACAAGCAATATTAAATATGAATTCTACAATACTTGTATTAAAAATATATGCTATATTTGGAATGTTTTAGTAAGAATAGAGAATATATCCACAAGGAAACTGAATTCCTGTAGTTGGCTGTATACAATGAATCACAAAAATTTTTATTTCAAAAATCCTTGATAAAAGGTATATTGTTCTGAAGCTATTTTCTTGTGGCATGTTAGATTAATTACTATTTAAATTGGAATAAGCCACAATTAAAGGTTAAACTACGTTTATTGACGTTTCAATTTCCACTTCGGAAATCGTTCTTAAAATACAAACATTAGTAAATTTACTAAATGTTGGCATCACTCTCGCTCCCGCGCACTCAAATTCAACCCTATCTCTCTTTCTGTAGCCTCTGAGTACTACAGCCTCCGTCTTATCCTCCGCGAGAGAAAGATCATGTTCGCTCATCCAATCCTCAACGTGAACACACGCACGCGTAATCTGAAGTAAGAGTTCCTCCCTGTCCCGTGCCGCCACCAGCATAGCAACGTCGTCCGCGAATGCGAAAGGGGATCACACCCTCCCCATATTCGCAGTTTAAGACCCCGTCATATGCCAGGTTCCACAGTACCTTGACCCAGTACAGGGCCTGGCGGGACCCCAGTTGTTACATCCATTATCACACCATTTTCCACCACAATCTTCCTCTCGGAAAGATAATCAGTGACCACATTTCTCAGATACCCAGGACAGTTCCTTGCTTCTAAAGAGCTCATTACATGACCCCGTTGCAATATATTAAAAGCATTTCGGACGTCAAAGAGAATCAGGATGACCCATCTATGATCAGCCCCAATTCCCCGTGCCGCCCGAAGCACATTGGTCACCGCATCCACTGTACTTTTACCCTGGCAGAAACCATATTGTTTTAGAGACAGGCTTCCAGACATCACAATCACCTCCTCGATACGTGCACCTAGCATTCTCTCATACAACTTTCCGATACAAGGAAGAAGGCAAATAGATATTTTCTTGCCTTGAATTTAGGTAGAAGCACGAGCCGGCCCTATTGAAGCTGGCAATGGGATAAGACAGGGAGATTCATTGAGTCCTCTATTGTTCAACCTGATTATGGATGAATTAATAAGAAAAAAGTAAGAACTAAAAAGGGATACCAAATGGGAGAAAAATAACTTAAAACAATCTGCTATGCAGACGACGCAATACTACTCTCTCAAAGTGAAGATGATTTACAACGTGTGCTGCACCAATTTAATATAACCGCCAGAAAATTTAACATGTTAATTTCCTCAAAAAAGACAAAATGCATGGTTACAACAGCAATTTTACCAAGATGTAAATTGGAGCTGGAAGGTCAGATAATATAACAAGTGATGGAGTTGCTCGAAATGGAAAGCTCGAAACTCAAGTGGAAAATCAAGTGAATAAAGCAAACAGAGGCGCAGGCTGACTGAATGAAACAATATGGAGAAATAAAAACATCGGCAAACGATATCTTCAGAGATGAAAACACTTGAAAAATTGATGTAGGGACAATATGGTAAGAAATATAAGAGTAGAATGTAACGATCATAAAAGCCGAATGACAACAAATACAGTAGTAAAGACGGCAAGAGACGGTTCCCCAATAGGAAGACGATCAGTAGGAAGACCACGAAAACGATGGAACGACAACTTACTGGAGACACATTGAAAAACAGATAGAGTCATGTCTATATAAAAAGAAGAAGAAGATATAATTCTGAATAACCTAATTGGAACAAACAGTTCTCCCCCCTTAACTTATTCCGTTGAAGACTATAAGGTGCAAACGCATACCAAAAATAGATTACTACTAGATGGACTACCAGGTGGACAAAACAGGGCAAACCCACTAAACAGAGAAGTTAAAACGGCACTACAAGAACACCGTAACCGAAACTGAGACAGCCACGTCCAAGATATGTAGGAACAAGGCCCAAATATGCAAAATATTTGGAAACCACAAAAAATACTAAGAAATTACAGAAAACCCATCCCTCCAATACACGGCGAGAATGAAATTGCCTGTTCCATTGAGGAAAAAGCCGAGGTGATGAAGATATGACTCTCAACAGAGTGTGCACACTAAATTATCACCCAGACGAAGATATGGACTTCATAGAAGAAGTCAAAGAACAACAAGAAAGGCCCAAGAAACCAAACGAAATCATCTCTCCAACATCACCGGAGGAGATAAACGAACAAATTAAAAACAGTTCGTCAAAGATAGCACCGGGACCAGATCAAATAACAAATAGTGCTCTTTAATTCTTACCGGCGAGAGCCATAGTATTTCTAAACCAAATAGTAAAGGCGACTCTAAGATAAAGGCTCTTTCCAAATCGATGGAAGGAAGCCCATGTCATCATGATTCCGAAACCAAGAAAGGACAGTAAATTCAGGCAAAACTACAGGCCGATAAGCTTACTTTCAGCAATCAGTAAGATTGTGGAAAGAGTCATTCTTAGCAGACTCCAAGCAGAAACAGACAGGATAGGAAAAATCCCAGAAACACCATTTGGATTTCGATCAGAACACTCCAGCGAGCTAGAAGTACTCAGACTAACAGAGTACATAGCAGCCTGCTTTAATTACAAATAATACATAGGAGCAGCCTTCCTGAACGTGAGCAAAGCCTTCGATAGAGTCTAGCATAAAGGGCTAATTTACAAAATGAGAGGATATGGATACAGCGGGGCAATGGCGAGACTGATATCTTTATACTTTGGCAACCGGAGCTTCAGAGTTCGAATAGGACAAGTTCTGTCTGAACTCGGAAACTCGGAGGCTAGAGTACCAACTCTGAGATAGCGCGTCCACTAGTGTATACAATATATACTGCCGATGTTCCAAGTTCACCTGGAACTCTACTCAGCCTTTATGCCGACGACACGAAAGATCGCCATAAACACCGAAAAATGCAAGCTGTGCTCTTTAAAAAGACACATCAACAGCCAGAGAAACAAATTGACAGTGCAACATATTCCCATCGAATGAAAAACTAAATACTGGGGATACTACTAAATACCTGGGAGTAATAATGGACAAAGTATTAGTCTTCGGTTCGGTTTTACTGTTCTTAATTTGTATTACAAAACAAACTATTTCGCTTATGTTGACCAAGCACTTTTTCCTCAAAAAACGTTACATTTTAAAATCATATGTTCCTCTTTCGCGTACTGGTTCTGCTTCCGCACCGTATTTCACGCATAACTGTCTGCTTTTTCATATCCTTGAATTTCGAAATGGGAAATTCAGGGGTAATGTTGTTTTGAGCAATCTGTAGCTCGAATTTTATTAACTTCCTCAATTGGGTTAGGATACAGATTGGATGGTTTCAACAATGTCCAGTTAAAAAACCAACTTTTAGGCATAGGTTTTTCCTGGTCATTCCCAAGTACTTCTTTGATGCTGACTTTTCAAGGTTCCTTAGTTTTACCCTGGCAAGACGGGCAAGTCTATACCCTTTGCCTTCTTCCCATCTTTTCACGGTTTGCGTGTGGGAGTGACATATGGAAATTTCCACGATTGCTGTAGCTGACCAACCAAAAAGATCACCAAGTCCTAAGAGTCCTAGTTGGTCAGCAATGCGATTGCCTTTATTCCTATTGTGTTCTTTAACCCACCTAAGGATAATGTTATTACCATCCGAAGCTTAAGTTAGTGACTCATGACACTCCATTGGTAACACTGATATGACACGTGGTTTATTCAAGGTTAGTAGCACTTGTCTGGTCTCCTTGCATACTCCACTTTATTCTTAGGTTCAGTAATCTGGAGTATATCTCGTATCCTAAGCCTTCTTCCATTTTGGAGCCATCGGCGTATATGTAATACGCATTTGCCACGTTTCACTCTCTATGCTATCTTGTTTCGATTTTGTAGAGTTTGTCGAAAACAAACCCAGGTTTTATTGAGTCGCAGCCTGCCTCTAGTAGGGGTAGCCCATCCAGCTCTCACCGCCAGACACGATTTGTATCCGATGAGCGCAATCGCATCATTGTCACCAGCGCCACCCCTTTGACATATAAGCCTAAAAGGATGATGCCCATGAGCAACTCCATTGCAGCACTTGGTGTTGTTTTCATGGCACCTGGTATATTTAGGCAAGCTATCCGCTGAATATGGTTTAGTTTGTTGATCGCTATTGCCTGTAGCACTTTTGGCACCCAAGCATTAGCTCCTCTACCTTGTTAGCGTTGGTCTAATGACAGTAGTTTAGATCCAGGCGATTACTCTGGGCTAAAGGCCCCAGGTGCGTCCGACTGGTCATCGACACTGCCCATACACAATATATGCTCTTATAGCTCTACCATTTAAGTGGAAGTTCCATGTTAACTTTCTGTCAAGGTTAATACCAAAGTATTCACCTTTTCGGAAAAGTTTAGACTGCAGTTTAGAATCCTTGAGGTATTAAACCCATGATACTTCTTTTTCTGGCGAAGAGGATCATATTTATCTTCTTAGAATTTATAGATAGTGAATGTTCCTTACAACATGTTTCTATTAGTCTGAGAACAACTTCTAATCTCTCACATAGTATGTTCTCAAACTTAATGCTTTGCAGGGCAGCTATATCGTCTGCATAGGCTATTATTTCAGAACCCGTTGCTACTGAATTGATCAAACAGGGTGTCTAGAACTATGTTCCAGAGGAGTGGTGATAGTACCCCTTCCCTGTGGACACCCTCTCGTAACCATACCCCTAAACGAGGTATGGTTCCACTCATTTAGCTATTGACGGATGGTTGAAAATGTTGTTTTATCAAACGCTCCCTCAATGTCTATGAGTATACCTAGGGTGGATTGTTTATCATCCAGCGATCTTTCAATTCTTACCCACTATTTTTACGTTTACCTCGGATCTTTCCCTGTATCATGAGATGCAAAAGTTCATATTTTTTAGGTTGCCTTATAATGTGACCTAAGTATTCTATCTTATATATAACAGCCCTTCAGGTCTGGAGCCCTATTGCTTCTAGTTTTTTTAATATTTTTTCCACTCATTTGACTCTGTCGACCTAACTTATCTTTCGTAGCCGTCTGTATATCTACATCTCAAAGCTTTCTATGCATTTGCGAACATACGTTTTTAAAGCAAGCTGTCATTATTTTTCATGCAGAATCACTCCTGAATTTAGTTGTATGTATTTACTAAAACTGTGTATATTTTACAAATATGTATTATTTAAAAAACTTAAAACCGACAATTCGAACTTCGGTAACTTAGAAACAATTGATTTCTGAGTATTGGTGCAATGATAACTTTTTATCAGCATGGCCAAAGCTACCGCTCTGCAAAGTTTCAGCCAATTTATGTGAAACTACTCTTACATAAGAAAAGTGTCAAGGTCCTTTCAGACGAATGGGGGGAAGCAGCTTTTTATGAACTTAGTACAAAAAAAATATTTTGTTCCACAATGTACAAACGCAAGTGAAAACCTACTGTCAGAGGAGGAAAACTCAGTCAGGAGAGAGATAAAAAAAATTTCGTAGTCCTTAATATAATAATAGCGTTTATTGTCCAACAGAATCCATTTATAGGACAAAATACAAGACTAAAGTTAAATGAAATATTAATAATTCATAGGTACTAACTAAATAACACAGTTTTCGAGTATTTTACCATAACATCAAAGAAACTACTCAATCACCTAGGTAGATCTCAGCCATCCTAGTAAGCTGCTTTAAACTGCAGTGAAATATATCGCAGTAAGCACTTAAGGAATTATAATAGTTGCACATGAGAAATAGAGGAGAATTTAACATAAGATTAGTTCTAGCTTGTGTATTTCTGAACGTAATCGAATTTCTCACTGGATAAGATGGAACGTTAAAATTTATTTGTCGAAGAATATCAGCCCTTCTTGGGATATATGCTGTTAATTTTGAAAGACAAAAATTTTAAAAACTTACGCTGCACCTGTTCTATAATTTGGATATGTACATCATAAAAAGATGACCAAATGACAGAGGCATATTCCAGTTTACAGCGTACAAAAGTGTAATAAAGTAATTTAATTGCCTTAGTATTAGTGAGATTTCGACTATTTCTAATTATAAATCCATAAGATTTAAGTGCTTCTTTAATCTTTAAATTAACATGTTCAACGAAGGTGAGTTTATAATCAAATGTAACTCCAACGTCTTTAATTTTATTCAAACGTTCAAGTTCATTGCCGTCGATAATATAAGGATGGTATATATTAGACTGTTTCCTAGAATAACTAACTACTTTGCACTTATTGGCATTAAGATTTAAATGATTTGCGTTACACCATTCATGTACACGATTCAGTTTACTCTGCAGAAAATGACAATCATTAAGGTCGCTTATCAATGAATAAATCTTTAAATCATCGGCATAACATAAACATGGTACAGAAATTGATTCACACAGATCGTTAATAAATAACAAGAACAATAATGGACCTAGATTAGAACCTTGTGGAACCCCTGAAGAAGCTAGGTACTTTTCCGATTTGTAACCATTATAAGCAACAAACTGCGTTCTATTTGACAAATAAGACCTCATAAAAGTCACGCCATCCTCAGAAAGACCAAAGAGACACAATTTAGAAAGTAATACGCCGTGGTGAATTCTGTCGAACGCCTTCGTAAAGTCAGTATATATGACGTCAACTTGACTTCTATTATCTAAGGCCGCTGAGATATATTGTGTGACCATTAATAAGTTTGTCACAGAGGACCGGTAGGAGACAAAACCATGTTGATATTGAGACAGCTGATTACGAGTGCGTGAGTAAATATGATTATACAAAATTATTTCAAAGACTTTCGATAGATTGCAAATAATGAAAATTGGTCTGTAGTTTTCTACCTGGCCCTTTTCACCAGTTTTGAATATTGGGCACACTTTTGACTCCTTCCAGAGACTCGGATATTCCTTGTTAAGAAGACATAAATTAAAAATTTTTAATAGTGGCACAGTTAAGGCACCTATGCAATCCTTAACCAAAAAGGATGGAATTTTATGAGGTCCACATGTCATTTTGTCTTTCAATTTCTTACTAGCCAAAATTATCTCAGACTCTAAAATAGAATAAAAATTTAAGTAATCTGCGTTAACTGAGGAAGAGTTAGCCTTGAAATTAATATCTGATGACAGAAAAACACTCTTGAAAAATTCTGCAAACACATTCATAATATTTTGTGGATCGGAGGTAGTAATGCCATTATATTTCATCACACCAGGAATTCTTGAACTATTATTTTTCGAATTTACTTACGACCAAAACTTCTTGGGGTTGATGGATAAGGCAATTTGGATATTTTCGACATATACATTGTATGCCAAACTGATTTTTGATTTGACAAGGTGTCTTAACCGTTGAAACTCAAGCAAATCACAATAATTTTTGAATCGTTTAAACTTTTTTCTAAACTTTGCTTTTAAGTTGATGTTGTGAATGATATCAGCATCGAACCAAGGTGGGTATTTCTGGCTAAAGTTTCTATAAACTGGAATATACTTATTAAACACAGAAAAAATCTTATCATAAAAGTTATTTAAAGTTTCATTAACGTCACTAGAAGTATCCAGAGAATTCCAATCCGTTTCATACAGTTCTCGATATAAAGCGGGAAAATTTTCTTTTTTAAAGTTGTAAGTTAATTGCTCCGAACCATACCTAAATTTAGGCTCTTTTACAAATACATCCGTAAATATTATTAGAAGAGCTGGGTGATGAGAGTCTTCATAGACCAAAGGTGAGTCATCATGCTTCACTTCACAACTGAAATGCGATAAGACCAAATCTAGCAGTCTACCCAAATGATTAACAACATTGTTAAATTATCTAAGGCCAGTAGAGCCCGCAAAACTTAAAACTACAGAAGTTTTGAAATCAGACATATCATTATCTATAAACCTTGAAACATTGAAATCGCCTAGTACTATGCAGTCATTATTTAAGTAATCAAATTGCCCTAAGCAATCGAAAAAATATTCAAAGTCTACCAAACTTAACCTATCAGGTAAATAAACAACAACTATATAAAAATATTTGTAACCAATCCGGCACTTGACAATAATAAGATCAATTAGTGGAAATTGTGCGTCGAGAGCCGTAATGTCCAATATTTCAGATGTTATAAAATCTTTTAAAGCGAGCACTACACCACCACCCTTCACCTTGTCCACCTCATGGAATTTTCGGTCTTTTCTGTATACGACATAATTATTCGGAAAGAGTTCCATATTCGAAACATCACTGCGTAACCACGTTTCACTTAATGCTATGATGTCGAAGTCACAATCACTAACGTTAGCATTAAACAATGAAATTTTGCTATTAAGGCCGCGTACATTTTGGTAATAACACGTAATTTCAACGTGTTGGGATTTACTTGATCTGGAATTGCTGGACACATTTAGTTTAAAGAGCTCTCAGTTTTACTGACTATGGTAGGTCTACCCTTTACATACTTAATGATCAGATTTTGTTCTCCATTGTCTGTTCGACGTTTCAGTTCGGTCCGAAATTCATTTAAGTATTGTCTCTGTCGAGGTGTTTTATCATCAGAAATTGAAATAGCAGAGAAAGTAGATGTGGCTAATATGCCGAAATGGCAGTAAAAATCAATAATAGCTAGAACCAGTTTCAAAAAGCACGCGACAAAGTGTGTCAAAAGGTTCCAAAGTATATATAGACGGTAAGAGATATGTATGACAGTGTAAAAACTTGTGTTGGGACAGCGAAGGAGAACCTGATAAATTTCATGTGAAAGTAAAGTAAAGTTACCTTTAATGTAAAAATAAAATATCTAGATGTTTAAAAATATACTTTTCTTGATGGCAGCAAAGCTAGAGCATTTCTGTAAAGTTATAAAATAATGGGAAACTATGTAGGTTTAACAATCATTTAGAGTATAATTTGAAACAATAGAAAATTATATATTAGTTACATGTATTTCTATACCCACATATAATTATTTAGAGTATTTATTGTCACATAAACTATAATCAAAACAAGACATTAAATAATTAAAGAATACTTTCATTTACTGTTACACGAAAAAGGAAAAGGGATTTTGTGGTAACGACAAAGACAATACTAACAACTGTGCTTATATCAAAATCAAAAATCCAAAGATCTATTGAAAAAACGAAAAAATATCAAATAAAGAGAAACTAATTTTTAAATAATACGAAAGTATGAGAAAAACAATAAAAATAATTTGGAATAAAAAGTGGAAATGAGATTAAAATAAGGAAAACTATATAATCCATTGAAAAGTTACATTAAATGTTATAAGACATTGTTTGTGCCAAATTAAATTGTCTAAAACTTTATTTCTATTAGTATTAATCGTAAAATGGAAAATAAAAAATTATACACAAAAATAAAAAATTTTCTTTTAAGTAAATGAATAAATTTTTTTCTGGTCATTTTATGATCCTAAGATTGGTCATGATCCTAAAGATTGGGGGTGGAAAAGGCATTTTTGAAAGATTTGGATACCAATTCAAACATCCAAAACTTTAGCACCCCCCGAACTTGTGAAATTAATTTTCTACAGATGCAAGGAAAACTGTGGAAGTATGTGTGATTGCCGAAAAGCATGCCTCAAATTATCTGCAGTGTGCATCAATTGTTCTGGTGAAACCTGCAGCAACATCATGGAAATCCACAAGGAAAATAAATTTACTATAGTCGGCTGTGTGAACCAAAATTTTGTACCTGATACTTAACGAACGCTTGGCACAGAATACTGACAATATTATAGGATCATACATAAGAAGCTATTTGAAAAACAGACCTTCCATTAATCACATATCATCCATCAGAATATATTAGAAAAAACAAAGGAATACGACATAGACTGCCATTACATATTCGTAGATTTTAAAGCAGCGTACGATACTGTTGAGAGACTCCAATTATATTCAGAATTTGACATATCAAAAGGATTGGTAGAATTAATCAAATTGACAATGAGAAAGTTGAATGTAAAGTGCGAGTACAGGGAGATTTTTCAGAACCATTTACAACTATCAGAAACTGCGCCAGGGAGATGCGCTATCATGCACGCTGTTCAACCTAGCGTTAGAAAAAATTAAGAGAGATTCGGGAATAAACTTAACAGGTACGATATATACACGTAGCATACAACTAATGGCATATTCCGATGATATCATGATCATTGGAAAAACCCGAAATGAAGAACTTGAAGCTTTCGCACGTGTTAACAATGCCGCAGAAAACATCGGACTTCTTAATAACTCCCATAAAACTAATATTTGCCGATGTCATGGCTGCGCAACCTGAGAGAGTGATACGGATCTACATCAAATGAACTTTTCAGAGCAGCCGTCTCAAAAGTCCGAATAGCTATGATGATTGCCGACCTCCGCCGCGGAGATGGCACTTGAAGAAGAAGATATCAAGAATGCAACAGAATAACTTAGAGGTGCAACACGTAACTATAGAAATGGTGGAAAAGTTCTGCTACTTAGGGTCACTGGTTACCTGCAAAAACAACACATCAAAATAAATAAGAAATAGAATATGCGTGGCTAAGCGATGTTATTTTGGCCTAGGCCCTCAGCTAAGAACGAGAAATATGTCAATAGAAACAAAGTACAAACTTTATAAAACATGGGCAATGACGACCCGAGATGAATAGTTACTAAGTGTCGTAGAACAAACCGAAAAGTATTGACGATCATAATATATGGCGCAGTTAACGAACAGAGTCTGTGTAAAAGCCGATTACAGACACTCAACATAGAAGTACAAAATAATGTTTTGAGGCAGGACAGGGTTCACGAAGGGCTGTAGCGTTAACTCATGATAATGATAATCGGTTGTCTACCATAAATCACAAAAATTTTATTTAAAAATCCTTTATAAAAAGGTATATTTATTTAAAAGAACCCTTTTGGGCTACATCACAGAACATTTTTGGAATAACTATTTCATCAGTGCTTTTCCATTGGTAAAGTACATTACTTATTTCTTGGTATAAATGTGTGAAGCCACTAAATGTACAGGGAAAAACCCTTTAAATGTTTTAAATTACATTCTTGCTGATAATAATATAGGATGTCAAAGTTTTAAACAGAATTCACTTCATGGCAATGTAAGACTAGACTCCCTAACTGGGATTGCTGGCCCTTAGACGTAGTCTCTATAAAGACCTTCAGGTAGCAACTCCAACTCACTTAATTCAATGATAAGTTTCAGCAGCTTCTTTCATTTCTGATGGAGTTAAACACGTTTCATTTTCTATATGAATTTCATTTCTTTCATTTTCATTTTCTAAATCCATTTTAATTTAATTTTTAGTAAAATAGTACATTAATTATTTTGCAGTCAAAATTAGACGTTTCAATTAAAGTAATTAATGTGACTTGATGACAGCTCACTACTAAATGGGTGAAAATTTCAATTGTAATATTATTCCTGACAATGGGTTAATGGCAAGAATAGTGATAAAAGTAGTGAATAATGATTATTTACTACTAATACTGCATACGATATATCATTTTAATTGAGAATACGAATAAAAAGTGGGTTTATTTTAAAAAGGTCGTGGATAAAAATGACTCTGAGATAGCGCGTACTTACGTGGTTACGAAAAATTTAATACTTACTAATTGTGCGAATTTCAGTAATCCTGGCCACGATTTTAAATATCCTGTGTTAATTATGATAGCTGACGTCGTTGTCGTAGTTGTAGTTCTAGTTACTGTTACCGTATGAGACATTTTGGATTATTATCTGAAACAAATAATATCAAATAAAAAAAAAACATAAATGGGAAAACTTATTTGTAATCTCTTTGTGGACCTACTACTGCCTAACTTTTTATTTTTTGGTTTTATTTGGTATAGATTAATTATCTAATACAGTGTACCTATTTTTACTAACAGTTTTTCCTTACGCCATAGTCTTTTTATTTACTCAACTTATATATAGCTTAACATGAGTATATTGTAGATTTAAAGAGGAGAATTTTGTATACTAGACTACTTCTTCTATGATCTGGTAATTGGAAAAAGTATTCGTTGCTAAACAAAAAAAACTGTCAGTAAAGTTTTCCTAAACAAAATTCCGCAAATATGTTACCGCTTTCGTTTTGGATTCCCAGTCCGAAATAACCTTATATATTAAAATTTACCTTTTCTTAATTCAGGATTTAACTCTCCCACTGTTAAAGTTATATCCCTATGTTTGGTAGTATCCAGTGCTTTTTTATGTCGTTATAAAAGGGTTATTTTTCTTTATTTATTTACTTCCTGGTATCTGAGCTGGTAATCTGTCTAGACAGATTACCAGAAATACAAAGAAGATAATTTATAACATTTTGGTACGCAGTATAATGACCTATGGAGCAAAGAATTGGGTAATAAATAAACGAAACAGATCCAAAATCACAGCAACTGAAATGGAGTTCATGAGAAGATGCTGCAGAGTGACAAAAATGGATCGCATCAGAAATGAGGAGATACAACGAAGAATGGCAGTAGAACAAGACATACTCAGCTACATGGAAGAAAAACGTTTAATTTGGTATGGACATGTGAGAAGAACCGATCATACAAGGTGGATAGCAAAGATTTCGGATATGACCCCAAAAGGAAGGAGGTAGACCCTGAAGATTATGGAGGGATGAAGTGGACGAGGCCATGGAAAGACGAGACCTTAGAGATGGAGAATGGCAGAACAAAGAGAACTGGAGACGTTGGCTGAAAGAAGGAAGGTAGCGACAGCTGTAAAAATCCTTGTATAGATATATAGATATCTGAGCTGATACTACCAGTGCCTACTGTATTTGATATAGGAACAAATCCAGTCACAGCTTGACAAAAGATACTATCAGCTATTATTGCAACGCCATTGTAATTATGTGCGTCTTTATTTCCAGAGTAGTATGTTTGGCCTCATCAATTTCGATTTCACCAGACCCAGGCCATCTGGTCTTACTCCCATTACATTGACTTTAAGTCACCGCATCTCATCTACATTGTGGATCTTTCCTGCTTGACATATAGATTTTGCATTTATACAAAACTTTCTATAAAATTATTATTTTATCACTACCTGATTAGGGTTTGTCCGAAACGGTCAATACTCATATCATTAAAACATTCGCTGCCACCTTTTTATTAGTTACTCACTATTGGTACCACATACATATTCAGTAACATACATTATTAGGAAGCCAGTATGAAATTTGAAGACAATATATTACTTTTATCTCTAATATCATCAAGGATAGTTCAAAAATAAAATTTAGGCTTTTGCGGTAAGAGAAAAAAATTAAACGCCTAAAGGCGTCATTAGCACCCGACTACTGTGATAATTCCTATATGCCACCTGACGCCGAATGGAGTCAAAAATCTTAGGAAACTGAACTTACAGACTCTGAGATAGCGCGTCAGTGACCACAAAAGAAACGTAAAAAACTTAAAATCAAAACAACTTTATATCTGAACACAAAAAACAAATATTCTTACAACATAAATTCAAGTTGTTACTTACGAGCTTTTATGCAACTGTCCAAACAAAAGCCGGAAGCGTTAGGACAGAGTTTACATTCATACACATTTTGCACGCCGTTTTCGCGTAACTCTTCCTTTTTTTTTCTTTTTTGATGTTTTGACACAATTTGTTGCTTTACAATTGACGGCTCTTCAGTTAGCTCTGAAGTCAGCATATCTCTAATTGCTGACATACGAAAGTCATATAAGCTGATTCTTTTTCCGGATTATGGCTTGTACAAGATGTGGGCATTTTGACTATCAGCTCTGGTTTCATTTTATGGATTCCTTTTTTTAAAACAGTCTCTTGCATATTAGTTCTAGTTTCGGTCGATATGTAAAAGACGTCCCTTGTATCCTTCCACTTTCAAAAATATAGCACACCATCTCTGTATTTTGCAATGGCTTCGCCTTTGACTAGTATTTTTTGTGTGACATCTTTTGGATTATTTTTTCTATTAAGTCTTAGAGTGCCAGTACAATGCATCCAGAAGATTATTGGCTAATTTCAAAGAATTGTAGAAATTGTTTATGTAAACAGCATGTCCAACATTTAGTTTTTTCCTGTAATAAAATGCAATTCTAGATTCTGTTGCAATTCCTTCTTCAAAAACACTAGTCAAAGGCACCAGTAACTCTTGATTTTTGTAAAGGTAATGTTTTTGATAGTTGTTGGGTTAACTCCCCATTCAGAATTTGCTATTTTCTTTTTACGTGGATATAATCCATATTGTGTTAGTAAGGAAGATACATATCAATACTGTCTACTTAGCAATAAACTAAAAAACTATGGAGTGCATTTCTACGAAAAAATATTGGAATAGGAAATGAAGGACTTCAGATAAAAAACCCGAGTCAAAAATGTAGGATTTGAGCCTTTATCTAGGTGCCGGCAAAACAAGAAAGAATTATGCGTAGAGCTGACCTGCAAAAGAACCTATTTATTTCCACAATTTGTGAACGCCAGAAGGTGACAGTGGCACCTCACTGAAGTCAGACCAAACGCCTTTTGGCGACACGTGGCAGCGAATGTGTTAAGTACGATTAAGGAGTTTTTACAATTTATCGAGACAGATACAAAGCCGGGTTAAAGAATTCAAAATTTATATTACATACTTATACCAAAGTCGTCAGAGACGAAAATGCCACTAAGCCTCTAAAACCATATAAACAAGCAGAATTCTGCTCATAATGTTAATTTTGGGACTCTTAAAGAAGTTGCAAAACTCGTAGGAGTAGGAAAAACCAAAAATATATAAAGTAGGTATATATAAAACAAAGAAACTGACCCAACAAATTCTACAAATATAGTCGCCAGATATTTGACCTCTAAAAATCATACGAACAAGCTGAAAAATTTCAATTTTGGGATCCACACAAAATTGCAAAAAAGCTTGCTACTCGTACTCCGAGCTTTTATCTAAAATCCCCTTCCTAAGAAGAAACGTTTCAAACAAGAAATGTAGCTGAGATAATTTTGAATAAAAATGTTTATTAGCACTTTTCCAGCAGAATGAACCGTTCTTTCAGAAACAATGCTTGAACCGACCGGCGATTTTAAATATCCTTTAAGAGCGTGAAATAAATTTTTTAAATAAAATTTGTATGAACTCGACGGTAAAAATTAGTTATCTTTTGATCAAATTGTTCTACGGACAAAAATCAAAATGTGTTTTAAAGATGAAGAGTGCAGCTTTCATACAGAATTTTTTGTATTTTGCCGAATGAAGTCAGTTTCTATAGAGCTGTTAAATAAATAAACGTTGCGCGATTTTTGCCATTTCTCATGGGATCAATAAAATGTATATTGAAGATTTCTGTTTGTATACAGAACACAAAAAGAATCAGCAATCCATTGAAAACCTGAATAAAGTGTATGGATTCCATCAAAAACGGTTTATATAAAAAATGGTTTTGAATTATCTTGCAGTAAATAAAAGTTTTTTATTTGCCAGACATAACTTTCCTAATGCCAGTACAATCAATTTTGGTGGGCACCAATTTTCCTTTAAAAACACAATTAAATATCTGTGAATGATACTCGACCAGAAATTGATCTGGAAGGTACATATTGATGACATGTTGAACAGATGCAATAAGGGGTTAAAACTTTCTTAAATCAATTAATAAAACTTGGTGGGGGTCGGATGATGAAGTAAGTTTATTATTTTACAAAGCTTACATACGATGTATTTTGGATTACGGAAGTATTTTGTATGGATCAGCAAGTAATGTACTACTAAATAAAATCAACGTTTTACAGAACTCAGCCTTACGAACATGTTTAGGAGCCATGAGATCCACTCCAGTACAAGCTTTATATTTTGGAAGCCATGGAACCTCCTTTAAATATAATACGATGTTTTTTGTCCAAAAAATATTTAATGAAAGTATACTCACTGAACTCATCTCTATACGAAAAGATAGTGACTTTGAATTGCCATGACCTGACAAATAAATATTGGCAAAAAAAGAAATCTCCCTTACTTTGCGAAGCGTATAATCAAAATATAGCACTTTTAAAAAATATAGATAGAACGAACTACGTATTCAAAAACTACTCTTTTTTCTTTTTACAAACAGGTATTATTGTACCAAATTATAGTAAAAACATATATTTAAATAAAAATATTGTTCTATCTATAACGAGCAATTACAAAGAGGCAATAGCTCTATATACAGATGCGTCGAAATCTCCAGATGGAACCGGATGCATTTTTTATACCATCGGGACATATATAAAAGAAATTCAAACTGAAACCCGGAGACTTCGATTTTTACAGCAGAGGCTATTTCAATATATGAAGCTTTATTATATGTAGCTGAAGTTGAATTTGCCCATATTATAATTTTGTCCGACTCCTTAGCAGTGTTAAAATCTATTGGTAAATATGGACCACCAAACTTACTAGACTGCCCATACATTTATAGAATTAAACATATTAATCAATCTCTTTTAACAAAAGGAATCAATGTACATTTTCTCTGGATTAAAGCATATGCAGGATTTAAACATAATGAATATGTCGACTTATTAGCCAAAGAAAGCATTTCAACCGATACCGGTATTCTACATAAAGTACGTTTTCTGATAGTATTATTTCTTGCAAGTCAACATTGCTTCGAGAGTGGAGCTACCAGTGGAAAAAATACTCTTTTGTGAATCAAAATAGACACTCGTTAATTCAGCCAAATATTCCCAAATTTCCTTGTAAAGCTTCCAGGAGGCACATAACTTCCGTTATTAGAATACGATTCGGGCACGCATGTTATCCAAAACACTTGGATGTGATGATGACAAATGTGAGCATTGTGGAGAGAGGAAAGTGATTTAGATAATATATTTTTTGGTTGTTCTGAAAATACAGTCTACTCATCCAAACTTATAAATGATTTATTAAAATATAAAATTGGAACATACTATATTTATTATCACTTGGCTCTGTAGATATTTACAAACTCTTTTAAATTTTTAAAAGAAAGCAAATTATCATTATAATTCTCTAAAAATTATTTAGTTAATCGTGTTACCTTTGTTTTAAACCATTTGTATAACTTGTGTCTATATATAAATCAATGTCTTGATAGGTCCCTAGGCGAGAAGAGAGTGTCCCTGTTCTTAATATCGATGCGACCTTTTATTTTGATAGGGCATTTAGGTAAATTATAATGATGGATACTGTCTTATTCCTTTTGTGTCTCGCTGTATGACGATAAGTTTTTTTTTATTATAACTAATAAATTAACAATCAGAATAAAACAATGTATTCTATAAGTTAATGTAATGAGTTTAGGTCCTGTCCCTTGGTTCTGGCGTGATGTGGTCCCCTCTAGTGAGAGAATCACCGGGTCCATGTTACTGGTCTGTTGGCCAACGTCGCTTTAGTCTTCTGATAACTCGATGTTGAGGTATTGCGGAAATTAATGGATTGGAGTGTGTGTTCACTTTTTGAATGTATTGTAATTTCTTTTGCTGGTATACTTTCTTTCAGTGTTGAGATATTGAGATCCTCATAGATTTTTTGGTTGGTTACGTGTACCAGGGTGCATCAACAATTGCTCTTAAGATTTTTGATTGGCATCTTTCCATAATAGCAATATTAGATTTACTACTACAGCCACACAGCTCTATGCCATATGTCCATATTGGTTTGATAACTGTTTTATAAATTAAAATTTTATTATTTATTAACAGCTTGGAGTTTTTCCAATTAACCAATTGATTTCTTTTTGTCTTAGTTGTATTTGATTTCTTTTTGTCTTAGTTGTATTTGTTTTCTTTTTTGGTGATGTGTTCTTTCCAACACAGGATTTGGTCCAGGTGTAGCCCTAGATATTTGGTTGTTTTAGTCCTGGGTATTTCCTCATTGTTGATATATATTGGTGGTGGTGTTTCTCGTCGTAAAGTGAAAGTTACGTGGGTTGACTTGTTTTAATTTATTTTTATTTTCCATTGCTTTAGCCAGTTTTCAAGCTCATACAAATAGTCTTTGAGTTGTTGTGTAGCTACGTTAATATGTTTGTGACTTGTAAGTGCTACTGTTTCATCTGCAAATGTGCCAATTGTTACGTTATGTGAAGTTGGTAGATCAGACGTATATTAATATATATAATAAAGGTCCCAGGACGCTGCTGCACTGTGGAATTCCCGCCTTAATGGGATGCATTTTGGATATTTCTCCATTTACTTTTGTTCTAAACTGTCGGTTTTCCAAGTATGATGCAAGTATTCGAAAGAATGGTGGTAATATTTGTGTAATTTTATAAAGAAGTCCTTTATGCCAAACCTTATCAAAAGCGCGTGACGTACATCTATTGATACCATTGGGCAATATTCCTTTTCTTCTAATGCGGAATTGATTTTTATGGGTTATTCGGTGGCATTGCTGGATAGTTGAGTGTTCTCGTCGAAATCCAAACTGATAATTTGGTACTCAATCTGCGCCTCCAAAGTCTGGATCTATTTCTTTTTATTAAAAGTTTTTCTAGTAATTTGGAGATTGTTGATAACAGACTGATAAGTCGATAGGATGAGACTTAACTTGGATCCTTTCCTGGTTTTTGGGAATAAGTATTTCTGCAATTTTTAGATTTGTTAGGCCAATAATTACATCTTAATATTGCGTTAAATATATATGTAAGGATTACTATGACGATAAGTCTAAGCAAAAAAAAAAAGTATCACTTTTATTGACCGACTAGGAAATTTTCATTGTTAGAGCCTATCTGCAAAACCTATAGCATGAAATTTCATTTTGAGTTTTGACAACAAATATGAGGCATTTGAAATATGCCTAAAAACTTTGAATTATAAACTTTCACTTCTAATGCGTGACTTGAATAACTACCTGTCATTTTTGTTGTATAAAATAAACTTTCCCATTACAAACGATCTAAAACATCTAAAACACTTTTTTTTCGACAGCCAAGTACAATTTTCAAAACTACACAACTTGAGCTACAAACTCAACCTAATGCCATCTTCGTCGAAGCATTTTCTGTGACGTGAAAGTTTAAATTCGGCGTTTTTTAGGAATGATTCAAATGCCCCATATTTGTTGCTAAAACTCAAAATCGAAATTTCATGTTATAGATTTGAAGATTAGGCTCTAAAAATGGAAAGTCTACAGCGACCGGTTATTGGAATTGTTAAATTTTATTGATTTCATGAGAATCGTAAAAAAGACAAAAATGCAAAAATTGTATACGAAAGCTGCATTCCTCACCTCTTTAACCCATTTTAATTTTTGCCGATAGAACAATCTGATCAAAAGATATCGAGTTTTTACCGTCGAATTGATACAATTTTTTTTATTTATTTCGCAGGCGTAACTGACGCTTAAAATTGTCGGTCGCTCCGATATTCAAGGTTGTTTCTGATTCTAAAGGAAAGGTACATTTTACATAAAAAATAAACACTTTTATTAAAAATTATCTCAGCTATATTTCTGTTTGAAACATTTTTTTACGACGTACAGATTCTTGGTAAATCAATGTTTTCCGGTCCTTTCTACAAAGAGGGTTTTAGGGGGAAGTCCTGGGTAGGAGTGGCAAACTTTTTTGCATCTTTTCTGGGGTCTCAAAATTGACATTCTTAGCAATTTCAGCTTGTTTGAGAGGTTAAATCTCTGGCGTTTGGACTATTAATGCAATTTAATATTTGTGGAATTTGATCGGTTAGGTTCTTTGTTTAAACTCTGAGATAGCGCGTAAAAACAATTTTTTCTTATTTTTCTACTGTCTTTGATTTTATACTTTTTTTCAACGTACTTTGTTAATTATTAAAAGTTAAAAGTCATTAAAAAGCATAATAATTTATTAGTAATTGTATTCTCATTGTAAATAAAATACTTATAACAAACTGTCGCAAACTGTTGAAAATAATGTTCTGAGTATTATATACCTATTTGAATTTGTTTTTATTATTTTAACTTTCAATTCAACTTCAAACAAGAGGTTAAGTATCTTGATAGTAGAAAATAATTAGAAGGAAACTTACATCGAATGCGCACCTCATAAATTTTACTTCAACAACAAGTGATCTCTGGATCTGTCTTAGCCTTGTTGGCAAAATATGGGGCTTAAAAGCTAAAATTATTTAATTCTCATTCATATTCGATCTCAGACCCATAATGACATTTTGAACTGGTTTTATGAACTTAACCAGTACAGAATAAAGTCAATAATATAATTATGAAAAGGGCAAACAGTCGATTGCGTAGGAGTTACAGATGCAATGAGAGCGTGTCCACTAGAGCCACTAGAGTCCACTATTACTTAGAGGTAATACTAAACCCTTCATCCACTACGTGTAATACGGACAATGTAAACGGACAAAATAAAAACAAAATACAAACTGTTATCGCATAAAACAAAACTGCAACTTTTGAAGACTTAAGGAAGATCGCCCAAAAAGTAAACATATGCTAACACAGGCTCAGTAACTAAAACCAAACGATCACATATCTGAAGATTAATTTTTTTTAAGAGATGAAGAAAGTTGGATTATACAATTCATGAAGACTATAGATATGATTGCCGCAAAAAGGATTTCGAACTCTCACTAAATATCATCATTAACGATTATGAGCTAAAATCGCTCACTTATTATGGCGATAAGTCAATAATACACGAAGAAGAAGAAAGAGGGTTAATGAGCCTAACAGTAGACGATCAATAGTCCTCGGAAATGTTCCTATAATTTTTAAGCAAAATTACTGGCAATAGATTTAGTACAGAAAACTATCAGAAAACAAACCCATCAATTTGACCAAAATAAGTCGTGAATCCCTAAATAATCCATTAAGCAACTATCGAAGCATTACAAAGTAACTTAGATGACAGGGTATAAAGAAATTGCTGGTAATTAGCTTGCTGACAATCACGCTAAAGAAGGAGCTAGAACTCTTTTTATCGGACCAGAACAATTCTGTCGTATCCCAAAAGCCCCTACGTGGAAGATATCCGAAAATAGTAAAAGGACATTAGGGCAGTCTACTGGAAATATATTACATGTAAAAACAAGCAAACAGGTTATTACAACTTTCTGTTCTTCTTCTTCTTCTTCCATCTTGTATGTAGCCTGTTTCTTGTTCAATATTAGCCTCCTAAATTGTTTAAATTATCGCACCATCTTTTTCTTGGTCTACCAATACTTCTTCGTCCATTTGGTGATTTATCTCGTGCTATTCGTACTATCCTATCCTCTGCCATTCTACTAATGTGTTCGTTTCACTCCTGTTTCCGTTTTGTCACCCATCTATTTATATTTTCTATATTGCTTGCTATTCTTATGTTTTCGCTTCTCTCCCTATCCAACAGACTTTTTCGTGATATTCGTCGGAGTATTTTCATCTCTGTTGTTTCTAGTAGTCGTCTCGTTTTAGATGTATCAGGTTTTGTCTCCGCCGTTTATGTTAATATAGGTCTAATTGCTGCTTTATAGAATCTTTTATTTCAAATCCTTTATAAGGTATATAATAAAAAACCCAGATGGGCTATATCCTTTGTTGGTTTCGTCTTAGATGACCTTATTGTAGATAGACTCAGTCACTTAGATTACAACATTGAATGATCAAATTACTTACACCCTTTCTGTCTTCAATGAATACAATCCCACTTGCAGTTCACATGCCAGATGGAGGTAAATAACACCATTCCGTTCCTTGACATGTTGATTGTACGAGGTGTTGACAACATCCTAAGAACCAAATGGTTTAGAAAAAGCATTGCTAGCAATCGCTTCCTTAATTATTAATCCTTTCATCCTAAAAGATTCAAACACAACCTCGTACAGGGATTAGCCTTAAGGACTCATAAGATGTCACATCCTTTATACAGAAGGGAAGCCACTCAGTTAATTAAAACAATATTAGTTGAGAATTCTTATCCAAGTTTTCTTATTAATAGATATCTTTTTACTACTGCAAGGTCCTTACTTGACCCGACTTATACCAATGTGGGAGATTTGCATATAACATACTTGACAACAATGAACTCCACCTTGATGAGGTATCCACATCTGAGTCTTCTCCTAGAAATTTCTCATTACCCTATTTTCCGCAAGTTACAGAGAAACTTACGAATTGTTTAAACCCCTATCTACTAAAATAGGCATCAAAAATTGTTGTACAACAGTTGGAAATTTCTTTTCACGTACCAAAACACCTTTAGATATTTGGGAGAAATTAAATGTAGTATATAACATTCCATTTCCTTACAATGGAAGGAATTACAAGGAATTGTAATATTTATAGAGGCATATCGGTAACCAGCACCCTGAGCAGACTGTATGGACGAATTTTGAGAATATGATCGAGGAAGAATATAAGCACAATGAAGAGGAAGAACAAAGCGGGTTCGTGCAAGAAGATCGTGCACCGATAACGTATTTTGTCTTAAACAAATAATAGAAAAAAGATCGGCTAAGAATCTAGAAACTCATATTACTTTTGTAGACCTGCAAAAAGCATATGACAACATCTCCTTAACAAAACTGTGGACAACGTTGAAAAGATCTAACATCAACCACACATTGATAAATGCTGTACAAGAACTATATAGAGACTCTAAGGCACAGATAAAAACAGGAAAATATCTAACGGAAGAATTCCTGGTTACAAAAGGCTTGCGACAGGGATGCTGTATCTCACCAACCTTATCAAGATATATGTTGCAGCGGCATTGGAAAGATGGAAAAGAAAGGTACATAGGATGGGTATAGAGCTTAGCAATGAATGTATATATACACTCTAGTTTGCTGATGACCAGGTAGTGCTAGCGACCGACAGGGAAGACATGCAGTACATGCTAAGAAAACTGATAGAAGAATATAACGACTGGGGAATGAATGTCAATACAACAAAAACCAAATATCTTTGTATTGGAAACGAGTCAGATAACATAGACCTCGAAAACGGACAACATATTTCCTGCTGTCAGAGCTATGACTACTTAGGTGTTGCCTTTGACAATACAGGAACTGATACACGGGAAATAGAAAAACGAATCACTCAAGCAAAGAAAGTCTTAGGATGTCTCAATAGTATACTGTGGAGTAAAGAGATAACGAAAGGAAGGAAATTTAATATATATGAGACCATGATTAAAACTACTCTTCTTTATGGCGCTGAAACATGGAGAATTAGTGAAAAGAACAAAAAGCGAATAGAAGCAGTAGAGATGGATGCAATGAGAAGATCTTTAGGTATTTCCAGACGAGACCGAATCAGAAATGATGTAATAAAACAACGTATGGGAATAGAAGGAAATATAACTCAAGATATAGAGAAGAAACAATTAAGGTGGTATGGGCATGTTCAACGGATGCCAGCATCAAGACTCCCCAAAAAAGTAATAGAATGGCAACCGATAGGTCGACGGAAAAGAGGAAGACCCAGATTAGAATGGCAACACGGCGTAAACAAGTCCATGAGCGAAAGAAATTTAACAACAAACGACTGCGAAGATAGGAAGAGATGGTGTTTAGGTATCGGACAACGTCGAAAGACGTTCTAAACCGATGTATATAATATATATATATAAATATATATATATATATATATATATATATATATATATATATATAACATTCCATGCAAAGACTGTCATTTGAAATATATTGGCCAAACGAAAACAACCCTTAAAGGGCGTGTCATATCCCATAAAAGTGATTACAGATGCAACAAGAACTCTTGTGCTCTCAGTACCCACTTCTATCTCTCTTAACCACCAAATCGACTTCGACGATTTGGTGAGACGGCGAGAGACGGTTCAGCAATAAGAGACGATCAGTAGGAAGACCACGAAAACAATGTAACGTTAACTTACTGGAGGCACATTGAAAAACAGACAGGAGTCATGTCTACATAAAAAGAAGAAGAAGAAGAAGGTATTTGTTGAAGGTAAGTTGATACATTAAAGATTACTAGCTCCAAAACGGATAAGCTTTTTAAAAGACTAGATCTTTTGGGAAACATAGATGATCAACATCATCAAAATAAGCAGAGTTCAATACTCCGGCCATATAATGAAAGGACCTAAATATTGCTTACTCCAGTTGATCATTCAGTATAAAATTGAAGGATCAGCGTTCGTAAAGATGAAGTCTCTTTTCAGAAGTCACGATTTACCACTTGGTACCAAAATCTCTATCATCAGATGTTATATATTTTCTACATTATTATACGGAGTAGAGGCATGGACGCTCTCTGAAGCTTGTTTAGGAAAGCTCGAGGCCCTCGAGATGTGGTATTGTAGGCGCATCTTACGAATTTCATGGGTGGATCGTATGACTATATTGAGGTCCTACGTAGAATGGGCGAGGAATGCGACATCACTAACACAATGAAAGAGCGCAAATTAGAATATCTTGGCCATGTTATGAGAAATGAACACATATATGGCTTATTGCAACTCATTCTTCAGGGCAAGGTATTTGGAAAGAGAGGACCAGGGAGAAGAAGAATATCTTGGCTTCAAAACCTAAGGAAGTGGTTAAATACGTCTACAAACGGACTATTTCAAATAGCTGCAAGTAAAGTTAGGATAGCTAGGCTGATCGCCAATATCCGGAACGGATAGGCATCGTAAGAAGAAGAAGAATATTAGCAAGACCAACATACTCTAGCTTTTAAAAAAATGTCATGGATAAAAACTTTAATTAATATTGTTTTTGAGCAACAACCCTTTTCTTTATACCCATAACAACTCTTACTCTTGGTTATGGTTGTATGTAATTAAAAATCATCCAAAGAATTTTATATTGTATTTAAATCCAAGACTATAAAAGTAATAATTAATATTCGAAGAGTGGAAGAAAACATTCACTACACGGGAAATAATTTTATTTTTAAAGAATAAAGAGATGCCAACATTAGAATTATATTTCAATCTCGATATGTCATAATTATTACAAGAATTTGGTGGCGTAGTTGACTAATATTAAAAAAGTCAGTAAATTAAATGTTTCCAAAACAAGGAATAGGATTAAAATTTGCGTCATAACAAGATATAATGCTTTAAAGTAATTTTGCTTACATGGTACGTCAGTTCCAGTTTACTTTAATGTGCCCAGTCAGTTCAATTAATTAAATTCTCTGTTTACCACATACAGAGTGAGTTTTAAGTATGGAACGCCTCAATTATCTCAGAAACAATTTGCACCATTTATTTAAATTCTGATTTGTGGGGGTTTTGTAATACGGCTGATCTCATGATGTATTTATATTATTTTAGATTTTTCTGTAATATAATAAATACTTTCGTAGTTATATATATATATATATATATATATATATATATATATATATATAATATATATATATATGGTTATTGAACTCCTAAGTGGAGCATAGAGCTTCAGTGAAAACGCGCCATCGGGTTCTATTTTGCGCTAAGGCCTTCACCTCATTCCAAGACTTACATTGGCATCTTATCTCGACCATGATGGATCTTCTCCAAGTTTGTACTGGGCGACCTCTTTTTCTTTTCCCTCGGGGCATTCCACTCTAGGGCAGTCTTTGCGATACTGGAACTATTTTTTCGGAGTGTGTGACCGATCCAACCCCACTTTCTGGACTTAATTTCATTTTGTACCCTCTTTTGTTCGGTCAGGTGTATCAGATCTTCGTTTCTGATGGTGTTAGGCCAGAATATATGAACAATTCTTCGTAGACATTTGTTAACAAAGACCTGCAGTTTGTCTGTGAGGGTGTTTGTCACTTTCCAGGTTTCACATTCGTAGAGTAGAACAGACATGACATTTGATCGGAATATTCGAATCTTTGTCCTTGTAGTATACTCGCCAGATCTCCAAACAGGGTTGAGCGTGCTGAAAGCTTGTTGGGCTTTTCGTATCCTCATACGAATATCGTCTTCTGTACCTCCGTTTTCTGTTATGACACTTCCAAGATACGTAAAGTTTTCCACATTTTCAATCTGCATATTGTCGATAGTAAATAGCGTGTTGTTCCTTGCATTTATTCTCATGGACTTGGTTTTACTAATATTGATTTTCAAACCTATTTTATTGGCTTCAGTGAAAAGTGTTTTCCAATTGGTAAGCCAGATCTCAGAACCTTTGACCTAATAGGCAGATATCGTCCGCGTATTCTAGATCGCTTAGGCGTGTGGTTACGTCCATTGTATCCCTCTTGTGTCGGAGTCTAGTTTGAAGAGAACATAGTCTATAGCTATGTTAAAATGAAACGGAGTAAGCACGCATCCCTGTCTAACTCCAGTAAGTACGTCGAATTCGTCACTGTTGATCCCATTGTGTGTCACGCTGCATTTCGCATTAGTATATAGTGACTTAATAATAGAAATTATTTCGTAGTTATAGCTAGTTTTATATTAAATTAACTATTATTGTTAGTGTTTACGGAAAGTCACAGCGGATCATTTATTTGAAAAAGAACAAATCGTAAAAGATCGTATCAAAAAAAAAAAACTTATTATTTGGGCTGAAATAATAGACGTTAAAAAAAATTTCCGTCGAGTTAATACAAATTTTAACTAAAATTGATCTCAGACGCGTAACTGACATTCAAAATCACCGGTCGCTTCAAGCGTTGTTTCTGAGAGGACGGTGTCATTGTACAGAAAAAGTGCTAATTAACATTTTTGTTCCAAATATACTCAGCTACATTTTTTTGTTTAAGACATGTTTTTCTACAGCATACATATTCTTGGTTAATCGATGTTTTTCGTTTTACCTCCTGCGAGGGCGGGTTTTGGGGGAAGTTCTGGTGTAGGAGTGGCAACTTTTTTACATCCTTTATATAGTCCCCAAATTGACATTCTCAGCAGAGTTTAGCTTGTTCGTATGATTTTGAAAAGTTCAGTGGCATTTTCGTCTCTGACGATTGGAGTATAAAAACTAATTGTATAAATTATAATTATTATCCATTAGACTCCTACCGTCAGAGACGAAAACACCGCTGAAACTATAAAAAGCATACGAACAAGCTAAATTTTGGTAAGAATGTCAATTTTTAGGACCCCAAAAAATATGCAAAACTGTTACCACATCTACTCCCCGCTTCCCGCTAAAACCGCCTCTCATAGGGAGCAAACGAAAAAAGGCGATTTACCAAGAATCTGTACACCGTACAAAAGAATGTGTTTATTAAAAAATGTAGCTGAGATAATTTTGAACAAAAATGTTTATTATCATTTTTTCTGTAGAATGAACCGTTCTCTCAGAAATACCGCTTTTGAATGTCAGTTACGCTCACGACATAAAATTTTAAATAAAATTTGAAAATTCATTATCTTTTGATCAGAGTGTCCTGTCGACAAAAGTCAAAATGCTTTTTAAAGCGTTCGTATGAAATGTTTGTATTTTGCGCAAATGAAGTTAGTTTTTATAAAGGTGTTAATAAATAACATTTCGCGATTTTTGCCATTTTATATGTTTCTTATGAGAGTATTTTTTTATAAATTGTAACATACTATGAAAATCTATGGAAATGATGAAAAATAATATGGAAAAATAGTCTGGCAAATTCGGTTCATTGAGATCATTTTTTAACCTAAAAATTAATATTTTAGTCGTTGCGTGAATAACGTCTTTACACACCAAAAGTGTTAATACTACTAACTTTAAAATAACATTATTTTAGAAACATAATAAAATTACTATTAAAAGTCCAACAGCACAATGACAAAACAGAAATCTTTTAAATATGATCGTGATTCAAAAATAAAAATCGAGCGGCATATTGCAAGTATGTTTTGTAGATGTTTTGTAGTAATACAAACGAGTAGATACAATCAATTTTCGAAACGACTGGTAAAGCAATAAAACTATTCTAAAAATAATTTAAATGTGTACAGTCAATGTTGAAAAAAATTTCAACTGAATTGATCGAATGGGGTAATATAATTACGTAATAGATTTTTATATAATTTTCAATGAAAACTTGTTGATATTCCAGCTTAAATTACTTTATAGTCAGGAAATAGAACTGCACAAACTATTTATATGTGATAATATTTTCTTATAGTAAGCAAAAGCAATAAAATACATAATAAATTTAGAGTAAATAACGAATAAATGACATATATAGAAAGCACTCTAAAAGGAACGGGATCACTCCCGTTCTCCCAAAAATATGGATCTATTAGACGCCTATTAAGTAACCAACATAAAACATTAATTCCCCATCTAGTTTGAAAGCGAGTTTACCTTAACCAGTGAGGATTTTCCACTGACCAATAATGGGAGTTATGGCGATTTACAATCTCATTATTATGGGAATGAGCTTAATCACTCCACAAAAGTCTAGTTAAAAAGTCATGAGTGTCTTGCATAATTACTTGCATTATGGCGATTAAGGTTAGTCTTCGATCCATATCAATGGGTTGCAATTCATGAGCCAAACACAGTTTAAATGGATGATAATGGTGGATTGAACTGTAGTTGAAGACACTCCAATTTCTGAAGCAATAGACCTTATGGACACATGTGGATTAATCGTTACTGTTCGAGAAATGAACATATTGTTTTTAAAATATAAAATAAAAATGTAATTTTTAGACTTTTCTTAGTGTAGAATAAGTAAAATAGTCACTTTATCTAGTTTGCTCGGGACACCCGACTCATTGGCGCCTCAACCTCTTAATAGTTTTCACACCTAAATAAAAGAGGAGTAATCTAACTTTTACGCATCAAGTAGTATTATCAGTTCAGTTCATTCTCACACATCGCCCTTGAGGCATGTGCATTTTAAAACACTCTCAATTCATGTATAAAATATTTCTCTACGCCGAAATCGGTTTTTTATACATACGGTTTTCTCTTTCACGTGTTATAAAGAAAGAATTTTTGACATTGTATAGTACACTACGGCCGTGTTGGGCCTCTCTACTTTAAAAATATTTAATTATAAGTCGATAAACTTAAAAAGTTATTTTATTTCTCTGGAGCTATATTTGCTCACATTAACAATCCTTATCCTTCAACGGTCACTAAAGAACCAAACCTATGAGATACATCCATACAAAAGTCCTTTGAAGTAAGGCTTGGAATCAAAAGATTCCAACCCTCGAGTGTGGGTAGCCAGTTATAAAGCTCCCCCTCAGTTACATATACCATTTTTCAAAGTAAAAACGTTGCACGTCACAATTTATTAAAGTGACTATTCAATGACTACGATTAATATAACATCAGGATTCCGTAAATCGGGTATTTTTCCTTATGGTCGGGATGTTTTTGCAGAAGAAGATTTTCTTCCTAGTTCCGTCACAGATCGGCTTGAACAGTGAACATTTTCAAATGGTACTGTCGAATCTCTAGTTTCAGATTCCTGCACAAATGACAAACATAGGGAAAAGGATCCAACTTCGAATCTTGATACTATGATAAGAACACTTACTATTGACCATGATTCTGAAGCAACCATCATGACAACAAAATCATTTTTGAGTCCTCAAGAGTTCTGAGGCTACCCCAAAGCCGCTCAAAAAAAAAACAGTGCAGGACAGAAAACGCGGAAAAAGTTTCATTCCAACACACTCCAGAAAAAAATTGAACTTTTAACAAAGAACGCCAAATAAACGCAAATCTATAGGTAAGAGAGTCAAAAACGATTTATCGAATACAAAAATAGATTTTTTTTTTTATTTATTTGCTTCAACCACTTAGGGTTATTAGCATAAGAAAAATACAAAAGTGATAAAGACATACATAGACATACAAAATATCAATTACATAATAATGTATAACAATATATATTTTAATTATTAATATATTGTATTAAATTTTATTGAAAAGGGTTATAGTTTTCAAGAATTCTATCAAGTCAGCTACGTATTTAGATTCTCCTAAAAGTTCTTTTAATGTTTTTGGAAAGTGATGATATAGTCTTTCCACTGAGTATATTGGACACTCAATCAAAATGTGCTTCACTGTCACTTTACATTCACAAACAAAACACACTGGTTCCTCTTCTTTCTTCAACAAGTATTCATGTGTAGTAGAAGTGTGTCCTATCTGAGACGTGTTATAGGACTTGATGTTGTCGCTTTCAAGGCCAGAAGTTCCATGGAAGGACGGAAGATTTTATTCTATCAATTTAGTGGTGCTTCTATTCCATTGGTTTTTGCCAAACATCGTGCAATTTTGGATTTTAAACTCTGAGATAAATCCAAATGCACCGTTTAGATTTTCCACTGATGCGGCTGGTATTGGTTACGCGGACCTAGCTAGACGATCTGCCTTTTCGTTACATCTATTCCAACGTGTGACGGTACCCAGAGGAACTCTACTGTCAAATTGTTTTGGTATATACGGTATAAAATTAACTTAATCTGCTGCAATGTTGGATGAGAGGGATAAATCTGAGAAATTGATGTCAGACAACTAAGTGAATCAGATATTATAAGAGATTTGGGAAGTTTTTTTCTAGAATATAGGTTAGGGCCTTATTGATGGCAAATAGTTCTGCTGTTAAAAATACTTGTCTTAGGAGACAATTTATAGATGGAATGTTCATGGGATGTCACAAAGCATGCTCCTACTCCATTTATGGTCTTAGATGCGTCTGTGTATATAAAATGGTAATTTTTGTACTGTGTGAGAACATGGCGAGAGTGAGTTTTAAAAAAATTTGGTATCACGTTATTTTTGTTATATGCTGTAAGTTTAAGGTTACAAAGCGGAGAGGGAACAACCCAAGGGAAAACATAATTTATTTCACAGATAGGATAAATGGGAGGAGTAGTTCAATATTAAAATCGAATAAGTATCTATTAGCTCGTTCATAAAAAGGAACAGGACCCCTATTTCTTTTTCGAAAGACCTCCTGGAACCTGTTAGCAACAGCATGATGAAGAACTCTGAGATAGCGCG
>NW_027312194.1:0-36107 GCF_040954645.1 Diabrotica undecimpunctata | reverse complement strand
ACGCGCTATCTCAGAGTAGGCTTTGGCGCAATTTGGTTCGATATAGATTTTGATCCTTAGGCTATTACCTACCTTCTGTTAAAATTTCAAGTCAATCCACGCAGGACGAAAAAATTGCGAGGTGAAATGCTTCATTTCCTGGACTAAGTTTGAGCTTGGAGAAATAAATGAGCGAAGAGACCGATTGGGTGAATTTGTACCAGAAGAAGAGTTTGTAATGACTAACACTTACTTCAAACTTCCATACAGAAGATTATACACGTGGAAATCACCTCAAGATACTTCAGGCCACATAGTCAGAAATCAAATAGATTATATTATGATTAATAAAAGATTCCGTAGCAGCATTACATCAGTCAAGATATACCCAGGAGCCGATATCAAGTCAGACCATAACCCACTGATTTGTAAAATGAGCGTCAGGCTAAAGAATATTCGACGTAGTGTCAACCCAAAATACAACATCAGGCTACTCAAAGACCAACGCACAGAACAGAGTGTAAAACAGTATATACATAGCAATTTGAATACCGTTATTTAAACGGATTTAATAGACCAGGAGCTTGAAAAATTGCATTGAGTTTCACAAGACATACAAGAAAAATTCCTCAAACCACCAAAAATTAAGAAAAAATCGTGGATGATAAATGAGGGGTTTGCTGTAAGAAGGATGCAGCTCCATAATTAGACCGTTTTGGGTAAAAACATACTCCATAATTAAAAAAAATTGGCACATTGACTGGTATATATTAGATATATAATGCCAAAATTAGAAAAACTTGTGGTCCAGATAATACACCAACTAAGTTGCTGAAACTAATAGAGGATGATAACATAAAAGTAGTAGTAAGACTTTTTAATTCAATATATAACACCGGAGTGATTCCCACAGATTGGCACAAATCCATCTTTGTCGCAATACCTAAAAACACAATGCGAGAAAATGCTCAGAATATCCATTAATTAGCCTAATGAGCCACACTTTTAAAATTTTCCTAAGAATACTTCACAACAGAATTAGACGCAAATGCGAAGATGTCGAAGATACCTCAATTTGGTTTTAGAAATGCTATGGGAACCAGGAAGGCACTTTTTGCGCTTACCATCCTCTTAGAAAAATGCCGTGACCAAAGAAAAGATGTATTTGCATATTTCGTGGACTTCGAAAAGGCCTTCGATAAAGTACAGCATGTAAAATTAATGCAAATACTGAACAATTCTATCGGAATAGATGACAAGGATATTCATGTCATTAAAAATTTGTACTGGAATCAAACTTCTATCGTAAAAACTGGAGATAACTACACCGATGACATCTCCATAAAACGAGGAGTCAGACAAGGTTGCATTTTGTCGCCAACATTGTTCAATGTTTACTCGGACCAATTATTTAAAAAGGCACTTGAGAGACAACCATACGGAATAAAAATCCGGGGAACTACTTAATGTGATTAGATATGCAGACGATACAGTAATTCTGTCAAATAATATTGAAGGTCTCCAAATTCTGCTTGATCGTATTCACGAGGTAGTAGAGGAAATGGGCATTAAAATAAACTAAAACAAAACCAAATTGTTTGTGTTTAATCGTGACCGAGATCCTGATGCAAAGCTTCTATTAAACGGAGTCAAAGTTGAGAAAGTTCACAAAATGAACTATTTGGGAACTGTGATAACGGACCAACTACCAAATACATCCGGTAGATGAGCACGTGCATCAACTTGTCACTCACGCTCAGATTCAGAGCGCCAAGAATAGCGTCTCCCTTTTTCTCTTAAGAACGTCCAACCGTTAAGACGTGTTTCCGAAGTGGGTCTCATTAGAGGTAAGCTAAGAAATCATTTTCTTCTCCATATTTCAGATAGATATTTATTTTTAGACCCTTATTGGAGAGGCTATAATGCTGATATATTTCTAATACATGTCTCAAGATAATATTGGTATGGAGTTATTCCAAATCCTGGTCCAGTAGCCGTATCTCTTTATGGTATACCTAAACCCTCTTATCTATAATGGTGTGGTGGATTGATATAGGATGGAGCCGAATCAATGGTTTCATGTGGTTGGCTGATTAAATAAGAAAAGAAACAGAGCAGATTCAGGTTGTACCAATTTTTATTATATCTTCTATCAAGAAAACGAGAAATAATTATAAACTCAAAGAATGAAAATATAGTGAAGTGTTTTAATTTTATTTAAAGGTTTAATTTCTCTATTATTCCTAGTTGATAAATAACTATATGATTTTAAATGTAAACAAATTTCGAAATTTGGGGTTAATATATATTCATTTACTTTATAACTAATTCTTAATTTAATACGATACAAAGTTTTTTTGTTTATGGTAATGTAAACATAAAATGGTATTTTGGTATCCTTTTGGCATGACATAACTTTTAATGTTTTCTTTTTGTTCATTACTCAGAAATAATAAAGTATAGTTTTGTTGTAAACCTTCTATATATCTTAATTTTTTTTTGCTCGTCCCCTTCGAGGATAAACCAGGGGTGGCGTCCAATAATAAATTATAATTTCATATTATCTAATTGTGCTTGGATTTAAGACACAATATAGTTTCTATATGTTTAAAAAAACCCCGCCCATTTATCTTCTACGATGATTGATTCTGGCCTTGAATATATCTTTGTAGTACGCAATGCTACAATGTAGTTGACGAGACGAGCCAAATCTTCTGGTGTAATAACTCTAAACCAGTTTTGAATAATGGCTTCTATCAGTTCTCTCTTGTTGCTTGGGTTTCGGCGTGATACTACGACTTTCAGCCTTGACCATAAATTTTCTATTGGATTTAGATCGGGACTATTTCCAGGCCAAGGCAGAACAGTAACATCATGGTTTCTCAACCATTCCATGGCAGTCTTAGCCGTATCACAAGGAGCTCCATCCTGCTGGAAGATGCATTGTTGGACATCTCCTTCGAACAAATCTCTGATAGTCGGCAGCAGTTTGGCTTGCAGTATCTCTTCCTGATATTTTTTTGCATTAATATTGCCCTCTATTTTTGCTAAACGTCCAACTCCATTAGTGATCATGCCCATACCATGATACTCACAGGATGCTTCATAGTGATCGTAGTACACTGGGGCAAAAGGTCTTCTCCCGGTCGGCGGTGAACAAACTTCACTCCGTCACTCCCAAAGATCGAGATTTTGGTTTCATCACTCCAAATTACTTTACTCCATTGTTCTTCTGTCCACCCTCTGTGTGCCAAAGCCCAATCAATGCGTTTTTGCCTCTGTTTTTTGTTCAGGAACGGCTTCGGCGTTCGACAGAAAGTCGGCATATTCTACGCACATCGTAGTGACTAAGTTTGGGTTTTCTGCCAGATCTTTTTGCTGATTTTGTCGTTCCACGTTTGCAAACTTTCATTACACCTGATTTTGTGGTGCCACGACCCAATTAGTTTGCTATTTCTTGATAAGTGTAACCTTCTTCTCGAAGGATAATTGCTTTGGCTCTCTTTCCTGGCGACCAGTCAACACGTTTTAGGTTTCTGGTTACCATTTTCATTGAATCAACGCTAATGAATTCCTATCCGACAATTAAACAATATCACCTTAGTAACAACTACCTGATGTCACTCATAAACACTGGAAGCTGCACGAAACTGTACTAAAGGCCACCTAACCGCTTCCAGTTGGGTTGTTGACTGACTAGCAAAACCCTGACGCAATACAGTATTGCCAATGTTTCCATTCACAAATCTCGGATTTTCGGCGTTTCGCTTGAATCTGGTTCCATATTTTATTAAATAATGATGTTAATAAAGCAAGAGTGAATACATAAAATATTATGCAGGAATATAAAACAATAAAATAAAAATGTAATTATAATGATAAACTATATAAATCATGATCATGAGACGAGTCTTGCTAAAAAACGATAATTATTTCAAAGTTTCCAGAATTTTGGCCACTAGTGTAGAGGGCCGTAGAGGTGTAGGAAGAAAAAAAGTTTCTTGGTTAAAAAACATTCGTGAACGGACTCAGATATCAAATGCAGGACAATTATTCCATATTGCAGAAGATCGAGAAGCCTTCGCCATGGTGATCGCCAACGCCGGATAACTCTGATATGGCACGCGAAGAAGAAGATAACTTTTAGAACCTTCAAATATCTGTATAAAATTGTTTCAGGTTTTTTTTTCATTGACTGGGGTAATAGCATAAACCAAAAATTTGAGAAAACATTATTCGAAGAATATTTCCTGTATGTCTCATGTATAATAATCTTCAAAATAAATGTTTGTTCTTTATTAATTGTTCTGAAACAAAGACTTCCTTATAACAGAGAAAAATTTTAAAAATATATCGATCGTTAAAAACGTATTGGTGTGAGTTACCCTTATATAGGTTATGTGAATATTTGTTGTAACAAAAGCTTTTCAAGTAGGTCAATATAAAATTCTTTACCTCGACGAATATTTCCATTTTCCATGTAAGTTACTGAAATATTTTTCCTAAAGTAAATATCAATTCTTCGCGTTTACTTTATCTTGAAAATAAGGGTGTCGATAAAGTTTGATCTCAGAGCGACGTGAAGGTTATGTGGAAATATATCGGCACGTAGAAAATTCAATTAAGTTCTAACTACCCAGTAATGAACTCTCCAGAATGACAAGAATTGTCTGAAGTTTGAAGCTTACCATGACGAAATTATGAACGTAGAAGATATGTAATAATCTTTTTATTAACTTTGGCGAATCCTTTATGAAGATTTAACAAAGTAAAACTGTCATGTTTATTGTTTATTTGATTACTTTTTAAATTGATGTATTTGCTTCATTATTACAAGAATATTTCCCATGACGTTCACAAACGTCATTGATTAGTTGTTTAATTTATCGTAGCAACTGTATTATCTTTGGAAGACAGGGGAATTTAAAAAGGAAAAGGGATAAAGGTAAATATTTATAAACAATATGACGAAAAATACAGTGTGCTTAAATTCTAATCTGAATACAAATTTGTTTTCTTCTGTTTTTTTTTTAAATATGATCCTGGATTTCCTGATTGCGTTTAACTGCAAAATTAAAAATTTCTTTAAAATTACCCATATTTGAAGAATTATGGAAGTCATCCCGACCGCGAAATGTAAGTTCGGGTTTTGCTAAAATAATCGTAACATCAATTTAAAGTATTTACTATTTAAATGGGAATAAGCCACAATTAAAGGTTAAAGTACGTTTATTGACGTTTCAATTTCCACTTCGGAAATCGTTCTCAAATATAAACGTTTGTATTTTGAGAACGAACGTCAATAAATGTACTTTAACCTTTAATTGTGGCTTATTCCCAATTATATAGTAATTACTTTAAAATACCACAAGAAAATAGCTTCAGAATAATATCAATTTAAATATGAAAATAAAATTCTATTTTTTTTAACTTCTTCATTATAAAACTTATTTAATTAAGTAACATGTCCAGCTAAACCACTGTTAATAGTTTGCGTTTTTTTTTTTCTAGCCTTTTTAAACCTAAACTACTGTTTAAATAATGTTCTTTCGAAGATTCATTTCTTTGACACTAGCTGGAGCTGGTCACTAGCTTAAATTTTTCAAATCTGAATATCCCGTGCTCACCCTTACAATTTGCTTCACATTTAAAAGCAGTAGATAAGGCCAACTACTAAGGAAGATATTTGGACCAACTGAATGCAGCGATGGTTCGTGGAGAATTAAAATGAACCACGAGCTTGATGAACTAATGCAGATAATCGAGCTGTAAAAGTAGTCCAGAGATGGAAGCCCCAAGGAAACAGAACAAGAGGAAAGCCCCGTAAAAGATAAAATAGACGACGTAGAGAGGGATCTTAAAACAATGAACATCAGGCAGTGGCGAAGGAAAGTATCCGACAGGGCAGAATGAAAGAACATTGTTAAGCAGGCCAAGACTAACAAAGGGTTGTAGCGCCATTAGAAGAAGAAGAAGAAGATAAGGGCAACAAAACAGCGAATTTCTAAAATTACTACCGCATCATACCATATTGTTTTAAACAATCTTGAAAATGGTCCATTATCCTTCTTATCTGGAAATAAAATTTGTAAATTTGACAAAGAAAGGCCCATTACAATAATTTCTAATCTTTCTTGATTTTGGTGACAAGTGCCTTGAAAAAAGCGTTTCAATCAAACTGCAAATTAATCGTTTAAAATATTCATAGCCCGAAGCCCTCCGGAGGCGGCCGAATTCATCGCGTATGAAAACAATAGAAGCACTGACTAGCCGTGAAGCCGTGTTGCTTCTGGGTAAGCTTAAGACAGAGAGAAACGGATAGAGGTTTTATTCTCTTTTAAGGCGAAAATTTACTAACGAAGGGCGCAAAATAGTTACTTCGGAGAGAATGAACTAAAACTTCGGAGAGAATATAAAAAATAGCTCTTTTATTTTAAATGTCAAAATTTCTAAATCACAATTTTGAAATAAGTAATTTATAATAATAAATAATTTATTATTGTACATTTAAAGAGGTTAGGCGGCACCTATCTTGCCTACCTTGACGGGCCGCTCCTGAGGTATCCACAATAAAGAGTGAACGTAATTTCCAATGCAGATTGCAAACAACCCTACCTGGAGCCCTAATATTGTATTGCAGCAAAAGAGCTCTTCACGTTCGGTCATGGTTGCCAGAAACAAATAAATTAAACAACGAAAAGAAGGAACACGGCCTTAGTCACCTAGAAACTATGAAACTGGATTTCACCACATGCCATGCGTGGTTCCCCAAGAGTGGTTAGTGTCAACTTTTATAAATCTTCCAAAAAAACCCAATGCGAGAAAGTGCGAAGACTATAGAATTATAAACCTTATGAGCCATTTACTTAAAACATTTCTAAAGGTCATTCACAAAAGAATATATACAAAATGTGAGGAACAACTAACAAGAACACAATTCGGATTTCGTGATGCTCTGGGAACGCGGGAGGCCCTTTTTGCTGTACAGGTGCTATTTCAGAGATGCAGGGATGTGAATTGTGACATATACGTATGCTTTATAGATTACCAGAAGGCATTTGACAGAGTAAAACATGACAAATTAATGACTCTAATGCAAGAAATTGGAATTGACAACAAAGATCTTAGAATTATCAGAAACATTTACTACAATCAAACGACCAAAATCAAAATAGAAGACCAGTTAACTGATAAATTTGCAATAGAACGTGGAGTACGACAGGGCTGTACATTGTTGTTTAACATTTATTCTGAATGGGTATTTAAGGAAGCTTTAGACGGTTGTGCGAAAGGAATACTAATAAACGGTGAATGGTTGAATAACATTAGATATGCAGATGACACTATAGTTTTTGCCGATAATCTGAATGACTTACAGATATTAACAAATCGCATAACAGAAGTCAGCAACAGATACGGACTAGCTCTTAACATAAAGAAAACCAAATTTATGACAATTAGTAAAAAACCAATACTAAACGCTCAACTTACAATCAACCAACAGAATATCGAAAGAGTCGGGCAATATACATATCTAGGCACCAATTTAAATAGCCAATGGGACCACTCAACAGAAATTAAACAGCGAATAATAAAAGCAAAAGCAGAATTCGTTAGAATGAGAACCATTTTCAACAGTCGAGACATCATTAAAAACAAAATGCCGTCTATTGAACTGCTACATATTCACAGTTCTGCTCTACGAATGGAAGCATGGACACTGACTGTTGCATCTATGAATAGGCTCGAAGCTTTCGAAATGTGGTGTTATAGGCGCATCTTACGTATATCCTGGGTTGACAAAGTTACTAATGTGGAGGTCCTGCGTAGAATGGGGAAAGAATGTGAAATTCTCATGACCGTCAAAACTAAAAAGTTGGAATATCTAGGACATGTAACGAGAAATCAAGAACGTTACGGCCTTCTCCAGCTGATTCTCCAAGGGAAAGTAAATGGTAAGAGAGGACCGGGAAGAAGACGCATTTCCTGGCTTCAAAATTTACGAAAGTGGTATAACACGACTACCACTGAACTGTTCCGCGCTGCAATAAATAAAGTAAAGATAGCCGTGATGATCGCCAATATCCGGAACGGATAGGCACTTTAAGAAGAAGAAGCCATAGTTCAGAATAATCCTTTATAAAAGAATATTTCCTTTCTCTTTAGTTTGCTAAGTTTGCCAGCCTTTCCGTATATTCAATTATTTCTCCGGGGTACTTTCCCACTAAATTTATGTGTATTTATAAACACTAATAGAAATTCCGATTATCCTAGATAGATTTTAAAATATTTGAAATAACCCTCTTTTAAGATGCGATAAAGAGCACCATTACCACCCTCGTTAGGAAATCAGCTTTTGTTGGACGTAATCCCGAAAACCGTTAATTCATCTAGATGGTTTTTTTGCCTATATAAATGGCGGGTGTTGGAGAAGAGTGGTATAAGTCTAAATTTTAAGTTTCGAGAAAAACGCAATTATAGTTTTTTCAAATTTAATATTGTTGTTACGGATACAAATAAGGTATTTTCGTTAAACAATTTTTGGAAATGGCTTTGAATTTATTGGATTAAAATAGATCTACTAGTAAAAAGGACCTAGTTGTACAATTTTTTTAAAAAAATATGACTTATATCACTTTTCACAATTATTAACAAAAAAAAAATGTGAAACTGAAAAGTTTTATGTTTACTTAAGGGGTACATTTATGGTCAAATACAACGTAAAAGCTTATTTAATTTGTAAAAATTTCAATTTCTGTGTGTACACTCTCCTCGTCACTACTATTTTCATCCTCGGGTAATATATTTGGTATATCCTCCTTCGTAGTTAAATTTCTATAAAAATCATGAAAGGTTTCTGAAATATAAGGCAATAGCTCTACCAAGTTCTTTTTTTTTATCGATGTTTATTGGATTGGCACCTTTATATGACAGAGGAATTTTTATGTTTTTAGGCCACGTATTACCTTTTCTTAAAAAACATATGCTTTTAAATGGTTCGTCTACATTTAAGCTACTTTTGTATTCAAGGACACCAGGATTCTGTGAAAATCTCAACCATTTCATTCTTTTCCACATGACTTTTTCTCCTAAGTTGTAAATTTTTCTTTGTTGAAGGACATTCTTATACAAAGAAGAAAACTCAAGAAAATCCGATCTGCACATTTCAGTAACTAAAAAAGTTCGCTTATTTCCACATAATCTTACCAAATTCATCCAGTCTCTTGGGTGTTCTATCGAACATGGATATCTTTTCTTTTTTTTTTTTCTCTATGATTGCGTTATCTGAATCACACTCCATGTGGGTGTGACCAGGAACGAGAAATTTGTGGTTAATGTATGATAGATTGGGATTTTCTTTTAAAACCATCATGAACATTGCAGGTAGAAAAGAGTTCTTGTTTTGTCCTGCACACGTATCAGAATATAAGGAGATCTCTTTTATTTCATGTGAAATATGTGAAATCTGCTTGTATAAGCATGACGCAATCTGATTTGCACCCCGTCCAGCTACGCCCTCATGCCACATAAAACACATTGCTTGATTATCATTAAATCTATGTAATGTTAAATTAAAGGTCCACAACTGCGTTTTATAAAATGCTATTAAAGTCTAAAGATCAGGTGTGGGGAGACACTGTTGCAAATCAAACGTATAAATGATTTTTGATTCATTTTCTAACGCAGTATTTTTATCTATACGCTTAGCCTCATAAGCGTTTGATGCTTCTTGTTGGTGATTATCAAGAAGATTTTGAATTTATTGCATTTTTTGTGCATCTTTAGTTGTTTTCAGGAGTATATGATATTTATCGCATGTAGCGCAGGTATCCTTTTTAGGCTGTTTGATTTTTATTTCCATGGAATGGAATACTTCTTGATATTTGAATTTCGATACTGGGGTTTTCTCGTGAGGTAGCCATTTTTTGTATTCTTCAGAAGCCTATTTTTATGTTTTTTGTTTTCTAATTTACGTTTTGTGGTATTCTTTCCGTCTGTTGTTATAAGCCTAGCTATAAAAGACACGCGTTTGTTAAAGCTCGCCAAAGACCAATATTCTTTGAAAATTTCCTGTCGTTTTTCTTCAGTTATCCTGTCTTTGCATTTTCAGCGGCAACTTAATAGCTCCTGACATGTCCGTGCTTTTATAACCTTCCCACTGTTCGTGGTGTACGATAACCCAAGGTTTCTGTTCTGCTTTCGTTCCTCACGAATTAGCCTAGTTTCATTTTTTAGCGATTTTCGCCAAGGTTTATTTTTTAAGATTTCTCTTCCTGACTTATGTGCAATAAGTGCTGTTGTATTTTTTGCAGCTTTTTCTTTGTGATGTCATTATCGGAGTCAGTATCACTTTCTTGTATATAATCTGGGTCCGCGTCACTATTATCAAACGCCTCCTCATTACCTGGATATTCCAGATAACCTTTGTCGTCGTCATCAATCCCACATACTTGATCAATAACTTCTTCCAAAGTCTTTCGAACATTCGGTTCACAGAAGGACAGTGAAGGTGCAGGACTTGATATATTATCTTCATCTGCTAAGACAGGTTCTTCAAGGAAAACACCCGCATTGCCCATCATGGAATTTTCATCTAAAAACCCAGATTAATATCAAATTTTGAAAAACTAATAAATTTTGTCAATTTTTTTTTCCAGAAAAATGAAATTGTCACGCCAAAATTGGTTTTTACTTTTTATGGAAATTCGGTCACCTCTAGAGAAAACCGAAAATATTTTATTTTATGTATAAAATGATAAGAAATCTGAAATTGGAATTGAGTATGTATTTAGAGATACAAATTAAAGTAACGCCACTGGTTAAAGTTAACCAAAAACAATAGGCATATTCACCAAGTTATAGTTGAGTTGCATCTAGAAAACTTTTACGCAAAAATACAACAGCAAATCAATTGAAAATCAATTTGCTTCTTTGAGATGCCATAACCTCTAATTTTTATTTCTCACGGCTATTACTAAATAATCTCGAACAGGAATTGATGTTATATTACAACTAGGTGAGGTATACTATCACTACACTACTTATTACATTTCTCTCGAATACTTAAAGCTCATTTAAAAGGTCAAAACAAAAGTGGATAAAACCAACAGTAACACACGTGCAGTACTAAACCACAAATGACAGACAAGTCGATTGAGCGGGAACAAAGCGGTCATTATTTTAATAGGGAAAAGCGAGGTAAGTCGACCTAAAACTGCACAGTTTAAATTTCTATTGCCGTAACTTCTAGTATATCTCAACATATATCATCAGTTTTCAATTTTGGAGTTAAAACATTTGTGATATGTCAACATATAATGTGTTTCCCTATATTTTTTAATGAGAATAGTGATATATTTTTACATATACCTTTATTTACAATCATATTTTACCAATAACTTTTGATATATTTGCACTTGTATCACTATTCACAAATATTAATCATAAAATTATATAGGGAAGACTATTATAACTAGACTTATTTCAGTTTTCTCTATAATTTTTTTTCCTGTCTGGCAAATGGAGGCAAAACAAATAGTACTAGAATATTTATAACATTTTTCACTATATTAAATGATATTAAAAATACTTATATCATGTAACGCAAACAAATAACACCTGCTTGCCTATTAAATTGACTTATATCACTTCACCCTATCAAAGATACATGCATTTGAAAGTGGTATCTATGTTTAACTCATTTTTTACATTTTTCGACTTATATCACTTTTCCCCAACACCCGCCAAATATACCTTAATCGTCCAATGTAGTCATTTCCCGCTTGCCTCTAAAGAAGATCTAACACCACTTCGGTTCGTCAAGAGACTTTTTTTTTTAATCGAGTAAGATATATTATAATTATTATCTTAAATATCTGTTTTATATTTATATTTGTCGTTTTTCAGGGTCTTAATTTCGACCGGTGCTCTGCAAATTTTTTGACGGCAGCAATCTTAATTTCGACCATATAAATATTTTCACCGAAAATATTCCTAATTTCAAATTCTCATTAGATTTCAGTCTACGCTAATCCGATTACTGAAATTGTGGTAAATGTCCCTCAAAAATAGTAAAAAATTTCTACATACAAACCAGCAGTAATCTGCGAGAATAGCTTAGTTCCAATGGCCTTGACACCTTTTTTTTGGTTACTAAAATGTCCTGATAGAATCTTCCTCTATGCTTATCACTCAAAACTCTAGAACTAAAGGAAAAAAGTCGAAATAGGAATAGGGAAAGTGAGAGAGACGTTGAAATTTGTTGAACATAATTTGTTCAACAAATTAGGGTAGTTATCATCTCCTTTAACGTCAAAAAATCCACGAATTAGAAATACTCGAATAGATCAGCTTATCCGAGCCATTTTTAGACAATTTAATAAAGAATATTATGTTATATCCGTCTTTTTGCTAAAAAATCGCTTTTGGTGTGGTCACATGCAATCGTTATATCGTGTTATCGGGAAATATCTCATTAGTCCAGCAACATTTTACATTTTATGATCATTAAGGCGTGACTCATTTGTCGAGGACGTTGTCATTGTGCTTTAATATTGTTTATTGGTTGACTTTCGCCATAGGTACAAGGTTTATTTCTTAATAATTCCTCCATCTAAAAACTTGTTTTTTATTTTTAGTTATACTTTATATATTTATTAATATCATTTTGACTTTCGAGTATACAACCTTGGGGAATTGATTGTTCAAGCTTACCAACAAACATAGTTGAATCAAAGAGTTCAAACAATATTAAAAAATTGCAAGATCATAAATTTTCATAAATAAAAAACTTTTTATCCATTGACACTAAAGTTTTTACTTGAGATTTCTTGTTCCTCTATTTTCTATTTCCAGGGCCGATCTTCAGAGTTTTGTAGACACCGGAGTAAAGAATAAAATAAGCGTCCTCCCACCAACACAAAAAAAATGTAATCAAAATAATTTTTATTAAAACAAACAGAATAAATAGAACAAAAAAATTACTAGAAGAGCTCCAGGGCTAAAAGAATGAGGGTCCAAAAGTTTTGAGAAATCAGGTTTTTAAGGTTTTAGGAAAGTTTTAAAACTAGATATAAAAATAATTAATATGTAGAAAGAGCACAAAGGGTACGTTAAGGATTCCATGGGTAGATAGAGTCACGAATACAGAAATGTTAAGGAGGATAGGCAAAGAGAGGGAAATGGAATATACAAAAAAAGAAAGGAAACACTGTGATAAGAGGCGAAAGATACAACATCTTGAGACTCATAATTCAAGGAAAAGTAGAGGGTAGGAGAAGCGCGAAGTGCGAAGACGCGTTTCCTGGTTAAAGAACCTGAGAGAGTGCTTTGGCTGCAGATCAAGGCAATTGTTCAGAGCAGCTGAATCGAAGGTCAGAATAGCCATGATGATTGCCAACCTTCGTTGCGGAGATGACACTTACAGAAGAAGAACAAACAGAACCAATAGCAGAGACCTCTGTGCTCAGCAGTCTAAACAAAGTGGACTGTCATCCTTTTAGCCTGCATATGTAGCACTCTCATTATTTTAGCCTAGAAGACGTATTTTTCAAAGCTGAATGGCTTGTACACCTTCATTTTTTTCGCTTAGTTAGATACCATACAATATTTTATATGAGATAAGTACAAGAGATTAGTATTCTCTCCATAATGACAAATAATGGACCGTTATCCTTTTAGCTTTGAGCTCTTCCATTTATACAAACACAAATATTAAATATAAATGATAAGCCACAGTAACTGTAAAATGGGGACTTTGACTAGTCCAGGTAAGTGACAAGTTTTTTGAGTTGTATGTGCCTAAAATAACAATTTAAGGCCTAAAATGCACCATTTTAAAAAATCGTCTATCAGTAAATTATATATGTATATATGTACATATATTATATACATAGTAAATGTAAAACTTGTCCATTTTACTCTAGAGAATATCTGTTTTATACCATCCGTCTATTTGTCCTCATACGAAACTTCACGTCTACATTTAGATTAACAGTGTATGTATAAATAGCGTTCTCGTTGACGTACATATGGAAATAGTCTGGAGAAGTACAAAGAAAAAAGAAAATATACGTTTGTCTCGTGAACTGGTTTAATGACCGAAAACAAACATAAAAAGCCATTATAAAACAGTAAAAGGTTTTATTTCTCACTCCACTAAAACCGAGACCGGCAGCTTTAAATTTAATTACCGCCAGACAACAAGATTACCTTACACTACCGGTATATCTAGTTACTAGTCTTGTGGTTGAGTACATAAAATAAATACCGCAAATCGTGTTTTGAAATGTGAGGCTTCTCTTCTAGAGAAACGATTCATCATACTGGAATGAAATATACACACATGTCCAAAAGTTTGGAATACGTACAAATAATATATCTACAAGTTTGGAATCCGTACAAATAATATATCTACCTATGGTGGTTTTAAAATTGTTGTTAATATTCATTCTAGAGCGTTTTTAAATGAAAATGATAAAAAATTTGAATCGTTTTTGTATGATTACTCTGAGATAGCGCGTTAGCGTATTTACACATTTTTTCATTCATCGTTTAAATTTGACTGAGCCGTTAAAAAATGCCTAGAAACGTGATATCTCATTTTGACATAGCTAGAGTAATTGCTTTGTTACAACAGGGCTTTAGTCAAAGTTAAAACGCGAATATTGTTGATGCTACTCAGAGAGCTGTATTGAAAATAGAAAAAATTCCAGGATACAAATGACGTTAAGGATCGTTCCAGAAGTGGTAGAAGTCGATGTACAATAGCAGCACAAGACCGGCAAATAACATTGAAAGCTCGTAGAAATCGTCTGGAATCTACAAGTGGTATATCCAGAGAAAATTTCTAGGCTTCAAGGACTGAATATTTCACGGCAAACAATAACACGCAGACTAAATGTGGTAAAATTTGTATCGTAGAAGACCGCTACGTGTTCCTAAACTAACCTATCAACACAAAATAGTAAGGTTGCAATGGGCTAGAGAAATGGTTGCATCATGGTTCTAACTGGAATAACGTGATGTTCTCTGATGAGTCAAAATTGGCATGGTATCTGATTCGCAAACAACAACTGGTTTGAAGGGCCCCAGTCCCATAAACAGCCCAACCCCGTGTCCCATTTGAAGGTGGCAGTATTATGGTTTGGGGTGGTATTATGAGTGGTACACGGAAGCCACTGCTGGTTCTGGAGAGAAAAGTCACTGGTGCTGTGTACATCGAGGAAGTTTTAAATCCTATCGTACGTCTATTCCGAGGGGCAGTAGGTGATGAATTTGTGTATATGCATGACAACGCACCTCCATATCTAACAGCAGCAGTACAAAATTTTCTGGAAGAAGAAGGAATATCTACATTACAATGGCCCTCGAATTCTCCCGACATGAACGTTATTGAACATGCTTGGGACATTCTCAAACCACGCATCAAGAAGCGAAACAATCCCCCTATTACACTTCGAGAACTAAAAGATGCTGCTCGTGAAGAATGGGAGAGAATTCCGCAAGCCCAGCTCGACCAGTTAATCGGCAGCATGCCAAATCGCCTACAGGTATGAATACAGACCAATGGAGGAATTGCTAATTATTAGTTTTATTGAAAATTATTTTTTTCTATACTAATTTACTTTTAAATGTAAGTTCATTGTTTTTCACTCAAGAGAATAAATATTTTTTTTATATATAACTATAGTATTTTAATAATAACTATAGTATTACTAAAGAAACGATACAAAGTATTACTAATAAGGTAGATGAATTAAATGCATTTTTTAAAGATAATAAGTATATTTTTTGTATTTCGGAACACTGTTTTAACTTTGATAATTTACAAAGAATTAACTTTAGACAATTTCAACTTGTCTCTTCATATGTAGAGAAAGTAGACTACATGGAAGGTGTAGCTATCTATGGTTCTAAACATATTCAACTTGAGCCTATTGATCTAAAAAATTTTTGTGATCCATTGAATGCTGAATTCTGTGGTGTTGAAATTAAAAATAATCGTTTTTCTGATAATTACACTTTATCGATATTGTAATGGAGATATTACTGTTTTCAAGCTAAACTATACACTTTAATTATGAAAATGGGGGGGGGGTTAACCCCAAACCCTCCCCTGGGTGCGCCACTGTAGGTGTCTACGATTCTGTAATATCTGATCATTTAGGTATATTTGCTATTATAAGTAGTTTAAAAAATGTGTCCACAATTATAGAAAAGACAAAAAAAGATTAATTAATGAAAAAAATATTAATAACTTTGTGGAAAAAATTAAATCCAAAGATTGGATGTGTTTGACGATATCCACTGTACATTCTAGGAATAACGTAAGTTTTAATCATTTGAATCTTGAAAATCTCTCTTCTGAACAGCATTGTGAGATTACAGGTATTTTATGAATAAATCTAAATGTGCAGCTTATCACTGTCCTATCGTACTCCAGATGGTGATTTAGACAAATTCTTTACCATTATGGCTAAAGCTCTTAAAAAAATTAATGTCCATAATCCTGTTATAATTACGGGTGACTTTAATGTCCATTTTAATGAAACAGATATCAGAGCTTTAAAACTCTGTAATTTTTTAGATCTTACAATATTACAAAAAAAGTTAAATGTAATACTCGAGGTAATAGATGTCTTGATAATGTTTTCACAAATATTGATGGTAACACAAAACCTGTGATCTCACTCACACATTTGACCACAGAGGTATTTTCTTTCAAATAGCTTACTCATCCACAAATTGTGCAACCAGAGTTTGTTATAGACCTATCACAGATGAAGACTCTTCAATCTGAACCAGATTTTGCTAAATTGCAACATTACTTTTGTATACAATGATAATTTGGATATTAATTTAAAATTTAAAATGCTAATTGATGTGTTATTAAATTCCATAAATATCTCTTTTCCAGAAAAATCGAAATTGCTGAATAAAAACAATCCAGGTAAAAAAGTAAACTGGTTCAATGACACTTTGAGAAAAATGCGTGAGAGACTTCAATTTATTATAGCAATAAATAGAAACGATCCCATTGCTGCACCTAGAAGTACCATTATCAAACTTAGAAAAAGAGTACAGGGAAGCCATCAAACTTGCAAAATTAATGCAAATGATAGGTTTATAAAAAATTCTGGCAACTCTCAACAAGCCTATGTGGAACTAATTAATGGTAACAAACATAAAAATGTTTTCTTCACTGATAAATCTAAACTCAAGGCAGATAGTTTTAATAGCCACTTCTGCTCAACTGCTGAGAGAGTAATAAATGAACTTGAGGTTCCTCAGCTAACTCTTGATGACTATTTAAAGTGTATACCACAGAAAAATATCCCGTGTTTTAGCTTTCAGCCAGTGAACTTTAGTGAAGTTGACTTAGCTATTACAGAAATAAAAAATAGTAACAGCAAAGATCCTGATGGGTTTAACACAAAAATTATTAAAATAGTAAAAGATATAATTGTTCAACCTCTAACAACTTTAATAAATCAATCAATATCTTGTAATACTTATCCTCAAGTTTTCAAAACTGCAAAGGTAGTACCTCTGTTTAAGAATAAAGGCTCTATTGATGATTATATCTTTGTTGCCCATTTTATCAAAAGTTTATGAACGAATTTTAAAAAAATCAAATTATTCTACATTTTGTATCTAATAAACTGTTTGCTATAAACCAGTACGGATTCCGAAAAAATAAAAACAACAACTTAGCTATTGATCATTTCACTAGTATTGTTTTGGAAGGGTTTGAAAAATATCTTGATACTCTTGCATCGTTTTAAATCTTACTAAGGTTTTCGATTGTGTCACACATAGTATTTGCTTAGAAAACTTCCTTATTATAATTTTCATAGTGATGCTATTCAACTAATTGATTCATATCTATCAAATCGTGATCAATATGTTCACTTCAACCAGGTGTGATTCTCAAAAACAATCTCTGTTGTTTGGTGTCCCTCAAGGCTCGGTTTTGGGTCCAGTATTATTTCTTATCTATATTAATGATCTAGTGTACTCTCAAAATGAAACAGTTAACACTGTTTTATTTGCTGATGACACTACTTTCTATACAAGCTATCACCCTTCTGAATTCGACATCCTTGATTACCAAACATCTGAAAAAAACTTATTCAATTGGTTTTTAACTAACCGTCTTTCTTTAAACAACTCTAAATCACAAAGTGTTAATTTTACTCTAAGAAATAACACTTGCGTTGAAAACGCTGCTCTACCACAATGTGTAACCGGAGCGAAGTTTCTGGGGATATATTTGGATGCAGGATTAACCTGGGACAACATATAGTTTATTCTATCGAAAAAGCTTTCCCGACAACTTTTCCTCTTTAGGAACCTTGTAAGGTGACTTCCAGGGAAAACTATTTTAACAGCCTATCATAGTAATTTTTATTCTCATCTGACATATGCTATTCTCTCCTGGGGTCACTCTTGTCACATGATAATGTGTTTGGCACAACAAAGAAGTGTGTTCGTATTATCTCTGGGCTCTGTTATAGAGCAGATTGTAGAAACTCCTTTCGAGCTTTACAAATTTTGACTTTACCTTGTGTATATATTATGCAGTGTATGTTGCAGATTAAACAAAATCTTAGTCAATACAATGCGCATGTAGATTTTCACAAGTATCCCACCAGATTTAATAATAATCTTATACCAGAATTTAGCCGTCTTGAGAGATCCAGAAATGGTTCAAGGTATTTAGCCATAAATTTTATAACTTAGTGCCAGCTAGAATAAAAGCTCTTAATTTTCATCAGTTTAAGGCGAAAATTAAGAGTACCTTATCGTGAATGCCTTTTTTACGTATGAGGAGTATTTCACCTCCAATTTTAATTTGTTGTAATTGTTGTAAGTATATTTAAAACACTGTATTTATGTTTTGTGTTTATATTTATGTGTTTATTAACTATATTGACATATTTTATCTTTGACTTGTAAAAAATACTTTTGTATTGATGTATTTACCAATAAACCATCTATCTATCTATCTATCTATCTATCTATCATTCAACCAACATGACAGAGTTGTTTATGAGATATATGAAGAATACAGCATTTATTTGTTTTCCTTTAAAGAACCTGAATAGCAGAAAACGTGCTATAGTAGCATCTGATGTGAAAGAATGCATACACAAATTAAAAAGTTTCTCATGTGTGACTACTAGGTTTAACAGTAAACTTAAGGCATCTCTAGATATAATTATTTGATCCACTCACTATATCGCAAAAATGCGTTCTGGTTAGCAGCATATTGTCAATATCCGACATATCGCTAACGGCCCTTAATGTAGACCAAAACGCGTTCTGGCAATCGTCAAATTGCAAAAACGCGACGAGCACAAAACAAAACGTCCAAAAACCGATGTTCTGCACGTCTCAGCTCGTAAATCACACCATTACTCGCGGTAAATGATGACCGCTTGTTCGTTAAGCCTTGCAAGAAAGTCTATAGTGGAAGAGCATTTCCACTGTCGACATTAATTATTATTATTGTACCCTCTGGATGATCGATTGAAGGTTACACAAAGAACGGTACTAGGCTCGGGCTTCAGTCTGGTAGAGGTATCTTGGTCGGGGTTCTTGTTACAGCTCAAATATCCGGATCAATTAAGGAAGTACTTACGTCACAAAGACAAGAAGTTAGAAGAGAAGATAAGAGATAAAGAGAAGAAAAAGTTATTTGGGCACCACCCTATTTTTAGAGGAACAGGGAAACCTTAAGGCATAGAGAATACGATAATGAGAAAGATAAGAACAGTTAAGATACGCGAGAATAAAATAAACCGTGAGAGAAAAGGTATCTTGATCGTGCGGTACCACACTCAATATTTCGACACAGATACACTAATTATACGATAAAACAAATAACATAAATCAGTAAAAATGCCTGAAAGAGATACACCATGCACAATAATATATATTCATATCATAACAATAAAAATAAAAAGCAAAAAGTTCATCAACAAATTTATATTGAGGTATATAAAAAAATACACTATAACAATCTTTACGGCACAGTTAGATGACACGAGATAAGTGATTGATTAATTTATAATCGAATAAAAACAAAAAATATCTTTTTTGGGAAAATAATTCTGCATAACGTAGTATCTCAAGAATAGAAGAAAGCAAGGGACATTTAATAGTCAATATTCGTCAAACAAATTATTATTATGCCTTGAGAACACTTAAACGTTTACCAAAAATTTTTTTATTGAATGTGATCACCTCAAATCTATATATGAAATTTAACATAAATATACCCTACATTAATATAAAAGAAATGGTCCGTAATTTATACATATATTATATCGTAGGTTCAAACTCATAATAGTTCGTTCCGTTTAACCATAAACAGCAAGGTCACTAAACTAAACGTTATAATTCAAATTCTTACGGTTTAGGTAACAAAGTTGAGGCTTAGTCAACTAAAATTTACTACTCACAATTAATATGCCACAGGTGGATACAGATAGTGGCGTTAGGCCTTCAACTAAAGTCACTTGACACTTGGTCCTCGGAACAGGTAGCTACAGCAACGAATTACGGTTTTCAACCCGTAATTCCTGGGTTTTGATTTCGGCAGACGAGAAGATAAACAGCCAAACAGGAATAGCACAGGTAATAATCGGTAGTAGAGATGATGATGAATAATGCACAATGAATAGTGAATATTAAATAATGGCTAATGGCTAATGGCTAATCGTTAATGGCTAATGGTTAATGGTTAATCGGCAAACAGAAGTGACCTCGTTCCTTCGAAGTGGAAACACGTCTGTTGGACAAAAGAGAAATATTTAATACAGGACCCACTGTGTAAAGATAAATAAGGGTGAATTGAAAATCCACTTACGCCGATTGTCGAAGATAAGACCGCTTGCCACAGGAACCCAACTTGGAAATGAATATCGGATTGTCAATTTAGAAGGGCTTAGACAAGCGAAGGTTGAAAATAGGGAAGGGATATGGCTGAAGGATGCCACGCGAAATTGACATTAAATATCCGGGATATTGGGGTTCATTTTCGTAGCGTTTACCATAGAAAGTAAAGTTTCTACGAAAACAACTCTTCTGATTTTCTGAGAAGGTAGCTCGGAGATTTCACAATAGGTCCTTTTTCCTTGTTATTAGGAAAGATTTTTTGTAGCAAACAAGATAAAAGAAGAAGAAACATTTGGCGAAGTTATTTCTTTGTTAAAAAAGGCCGTAACAAAACGAAGGTATGCAGGCATGGGCGGCGTGAAAATAGTTTATTAAAGGGAATAATTTAAAGAAATTATGAACATGCTTCACAGCCCTTTCCACGATGTAAAATGGGTGTACTGAGTTTGCATCGGAACTGTGAAACAAGGAAGCATGGGAGAACTATCGTAAAGACAAGTTGAGAAAAACAAGGAAAGTTTACGTTACTACGATAACACAATATGACCAAGTAACATTATAACATAACATAAACGATACACTAAATAGTATCTATCTAACACAATAGACAAAAACATAAAAGTAATTCTACAAGTTTTACAAAGTTATAAAGGTATATGCTTAATAATTATAATTTTTTACAAAAGGTATGAAAGTACAAGCTTAATGAATTTATTTAACCTATATAATATTTTTATACAACTATGTTAATATATACACTTATGTGTCCAAAAGGTATAAGAGGGTATCCGCACGTTATGTTACAGCAAAATAGGACACGTAAGGCAACAAGGCAATATGGAGATCGTTAAACAATGAGCGAGAGAGTGAGTTCGTCGCGAGATTGTAACGTGAGGCACCTTGGTTTAAAATAACACTGTATCAATAGATAGTCCGAGTATTTTGCCTTAGATATCATCACTTGAAAGATAGACTTAACCTAGTTTCAGTGGAGTAAGAAGATAGCTAAAAATCCATATAACGGTACTTATTGAAATATAAGCGGTAATAATAGACGATTAATATGCCAACGTTTTCGTAACCCGGCATAAAGGTAATAAGGACTAATGTTACGTTTTGGTTAGGTAGGTAGGGAGTTTGTAACTACAAGGAGAATTGTAATGAGGATATTGCGACTAGTATCTCTTAATGATTATCAAAAGTCTATGCAGTATTAACAAGGAGATTGAGATTTAATAGAGTTAAAACATTATATTTCAGTAATGTGGTTGCAAAAACCCGAGGTTTAGGAGCAGGGGGTACATATGGTACATAATTTTTCAGGTGCACAATAGGGTATTTATTCTGGTATTGATGGGACTAACTCTTAGGCACCAAAATTAACACTAAGAGAGTCATTTAATTGGCCTCATTCCGGTTGAAGAACGACTGAATTCTTACACAGATGGTCAATAGAAACTAGGATCCAGTACTATTTTCGGCGAGTCAACTGGCGAACGTCCGCTAACATCAGTCCTAGCCTTCCTCAGTGCCTAGTATCTCTGGCAGATGCTGATCTCTTGACGAAAAGGGGTAGAGAAGATGTTATTTCTAGTTGGGTCTCACATCAAAAGTTAAACCAAGTAGGAAAGAGAGTACTACACGATTTGGGAATTCTAAACACGACAGAGATGTCACAGCCGGACAGTGTGTTTAGGGATTTAGGGAAGTCTTGTTAGAAACACTGTATCAGTAAAGATAAGGTATAAGGCAATTGTACTTTTTAGAAGGTAAAGGCAAGAAAATCTAAGGTTTTCTTAAATAAGGTAGTCCTTAATTATTCCATTTGGAGTCAAGGTAGTTTTATTCAAGATACGAATATTTTTCCAATTTTCTTTGGAAGGTAAGGTGTGTTTCTAACAGATAAGGTACCCTTCAATTTTCATATTGAAGGGTAAGGTAAATCTTTTCCAATTTTTGTTGGAAGATAAGGTATATTTTCAACAGATAGGTACCCTTCAATTTTCATTGAAGGTAAGGTAAATTTTTCGTTGGAAGGTAGGTATATTTCCAACAGGTAAGATATCCTTACATTTTTATTTGAAGATAAGGTAAAAATTTTTAAATAAAGGTAACACGATAAGATTTCTTCGCTTGTAAGGACTACAGCACAGCCTATATAACGATTATTTTATCAACGCAATGAGGTAAGGTGTGTTATAAGATAGGACGAAAAATTTAAGGTAAATCGCATGACGTCGAAAGTAAAATAAAGACATAGATAAGTAGAAATCAAAGCAATTAAGACTAACCATGAATTATAGGGGTCTCAACAAACATCAATTTACATGGACAGGTAAGATACATCGGTAGAAAGACATGAGAGGTGTTTTCACGAATCTTGTTACAACAATGTATGTATGAGTGTCAGATAAGAAATAGAGGAAATAGTAAAATAACCGTTTTTACTACAGACGTATTATAACATATATAGATATGGGAGGTAAAAGTTCCTAGTCAATAAGGTAGATGTGGGCGTTAGACGACAGTTACAAAAGGTATATATTATATATTTTCTGCATGGTAAATAGTTATTCTTGCTCATTTTTCTGAGACTTCGGAATCAAAAGAGTCACTATAACCCGGCTTTAAATCTTTTATATGCCAGCGTCCAGCATTAGTACCATCTTCGTTTTTATTTGATACACAGACGAGAGAATTTTTTAGGATATTGTACCCTTGACATACTTGGGAGCAAGCTTAGACATGAAACGTTTTGGAGCACTACTAAGAACAATATTTTTGCGCCACACGGTATCACCAACAGAAAATTGAACATCTCGTTTGCGGAGATTATAGTATTTGCATTTCTTTCATAGGCTTTAGATAGGTGGGTTTGGACTTCCTTGAAGACAGTTGACAGTCCAGTTATTTCAGAGGCATATTCGTCTCTGTTACCCGGGAGAGAATTCGACTATTTGGAGCTGGTCATAGGGACGATTATAATAATCTCCTAATAAGGGAACGTTGCGGGCAAAAATTCAGAAAAGCTGGGAGTGTTGAGTAACTTCATGGCGGGCGGTATTAATAGCTTGTTGAATTTTAAAAATTTCTCTATCCCATTCGGAATGTTCGGTAATATAGCTGCGAATAGCGGTACAAATGGACGATTACTTCTTTCTACGACGTTGCATTGGGGGGAATAAAACGGAGCAGTGAACCAGATTTTTTGAACTCTGTATTCATGACAAAGATTCTTAAGAATTTTGATATTAAAATTAGAGGGCATTGTCGCATATGATGTGTTGGGGAACACCGAAAGTTAAGAACATTATTTTCTAGGAAGTTATCGACATTCTGGGCGTTAGCTTTGCGTAGGGGTTGTATTAACGTATATTTAGAGAACCAGTCAGTCACGACGAGTAACAAGAGAAACTTTTTTACTGCGCGTGAGGGGACCGATAAAATCAATAGCAATTATTTGCCACGGGAACTCGGCTTCTTCTGATTTCCCATTAACTCATTTGAGGAACATTTGGAGCTTTCTGTGCTCCCAGACTTGGCAAGAACGAACGTATTTGAGGACGTCTCTCCTCATCTTCGCCAGTAAAATCTCTCTTTGACCCGGGATAAAGTTTTAAAATAGCCTAAATGGCTACAAAGTAGGAGGTTCATGACAGGCATTTGAGAACGTCGTGTTTCTGGGGAGAAGGTACTAAAATTTTCCATTCTATTTCGTTAGATTTAAAAGGTAGACAGGTAGGTACATACTTATAAACATATTCATTTGTCTACTTTCCATTGGGGGAAGTTATCTGGATAGCGATATTTTTGACCGTAAGTTATCGTACCAGGGCTCGATTCTATTTAGATCGACATCGAGAGAAGCTAATTCGGGACTTACAGGAGTTTCGTCCAGAGGGGACTTGTTCGTGCATTCTACTGAGTGCATCCGGTACTTTATGGCAGGATCCCTTTCGGTGAACAAGAGTAAAGTTATGTTGTTTTAGGCGGCATGGCCCAACGACAAAGACGACCAGAGGGATTTTTGAGGTAGTCAAACCAGAGAAGGGAATAGTGGTCAGTGATGACGGTGAACTTGGTTCCTTCAACGTACGGACGAAATTTTTCAATGGCGAAAAGGACGCAAGGCACTCACGTTCTGTGACAGAGAAATTTCGCTCGGCTTTAGTCAGAGATCGACTAGCGTAACATATAACTTGTTCGCTATCATCTAATTTTTGCGTCAAAACAGCTCCAACTCCAGTATCACTGGCGTCGGCTTGACGACGAAGGGTTTCGAAAAATCTGGTTGAAACCAGTACGGGGCAGATACTAAGGCTTGCTTGATTAAGATAAAAGACTTTTCAGCTTCAGGATTCCAAGTAATGGTTTGTTTCTTTTCTTTTCCATTACCCTTTAGGATGATCGTTTATGGGAGAGACAAGGGTAGAGAAATTTTTAATAAACGGGGTCGGTACAAGAGCAAAGTCCAATGAAGCGTTTAATTTCGGTAGTGTTTGTAGGTCTGGGATAGGGTTATCATAGCAGATATATTTTCGGGGTCCGACCGAGAGAATTATCACCAACGATAAAACCGAGGTAACTTAAGGGAAGTTTTGAAAGAACTCGCTTTATCTACGTTAATGGTAGATTTGCGTCCCTTAGCTTTTCTTAACTTTAGAAAAGAAGAGAGATAGTTCTTCAAAGGTAGGGGAACATACTATTATATCCAAGATAACAAAAAATAAAGGGATTCGAATTCAGGTCCGAAAAATTGCATCTACCAGTCGTTGTTGTGTTTGTGCTGACTTACACAAACCGAAAGGCATAACGGTAAATTAGGAATAACCCTCCGACCTACTACGGCGAGCAGTTTTTTCACGAGATGATTTTCCAAGGGATTTTAGCAAGAAAGCTTCTTAAGATCAAAGACGAGATAAATTTTGCACCTCGTAAAAGAGAGAGGATCCTATCGATATTTGGAAGCGGGTAGGTGTCCATAGTTTAGTGACATCGTTTAAAGTACGACCATCAAAACAAAAACGAAATTCGTCATTTTTCTTCCTAACCAACAATATCGGTGTGAACACCAAGAACTACACTGGGTTTCTATCACACCTAGCTGAGATTGAATCTAGTTCTTTATTTAGATATTCGACATATTGGAGACATAGGGAAAGGACGTGCCTTGAATGGTATTGAGTCGCCTGTTCTATTGTCATTTGAATTTTATATGTGTGCGGCCTATCCTTCAGGCCTACTACTTCGTTAAAGTTATTAATAATTTTGTTCGCTAAGGTACGGTCGGCTGGACTAAGAGATTCTAACGAACCATAGATGCGGGGAAGATAGCTACTGGATTTGCCATAGAAAAAGGGATGATTGGTTGTCGGACTTAGTATTCCATTGGTTGGTATTAAATCAATAGGCGAGACAAAATTGTTCAGCAAAATTACTTCCCAAGGTTAAAAGAACACGGTAAAGAAGGCACTAAAGGCCTTGGAATTACTCTAAGGACATAATCGGCAAGAATAGGAAATCTATGAGACCAGTTACTTTTTATTGGAACCGTCTGCCTAGAGAAACTGCGAGTTAACGGATTTAATTTATGGAATTTTAGTTTTGATTAAGAAAAGCGATACCTGTTGTCCGGCACACGTAATGGAACAACCGTATCCATAGTACTGTAAAACATGATTTGTAGAATTTACAGATATGTAGGGTCTTTTATCAGTCTTGTTAGAGATACAAGGGGACAGACTTTATTATGAGAAGGAAGACGATAGAAGTTCTAACTTCCGTAAGGTAATTTTTCACTCATTTTCGGTAATCGGTAGGAGTTTCTATTCTGAATTCTATTTGAACTCTGAGATAGCGCGTTTTCTATTCTGAATTCTATTTGAAGAATAACTGGAGGATCGGGAGATATCGGACTTTTTGGGATGTCTGGGAATAGAATAGCCGATAGTATTTATTCCGTACGTTAGTTTTTTGGAGGATTACAATTTGTACATTGTGGGAAGGTAACTTGAGATTTTCCACATCGATAACAAAATATTTTCCTCGGACGACGACATTCACGGTGACTGTGTCCTTTGCCTTGGCAATTCCAACACGCAGTGGAAGAGTTTGGCTTAGAAGTTAAGGGAGGTACGTAATTCTTGCCTGAAGAACGGTTCGTGGGAAAGGTATTACTAGAAGAATTGTTTCTAGACTGAAAATGTCTCGGAGGGTTTCTCTGGGCATCCCTTTGGTTTTCTACGCTAGAAATAGAAGGAGGGTCACGTTTGAAAACTGAGGCAGCATTTATTTCGACGGTATTAATGAGAGAAGATAATTGGTCTACGGTATCCACCGTACTAGTGGCTATCATAGTAGAATATTCCGGTAGGAGATTTGAACGAATATAAGAGATTATGGTTTTTTCGGAGGGCTGTCTCGGTAATCTCTTTATTAAATTAAGTATGTCTGCTTGATACAGAACGAAAGGTTCATTTTTTCTTTGCTTACGGCTTTTGATCTGATCCCACAGTTCGTCTTCATAGCCATGCGGAAGGAATGTGAATTTAAGTAATTCGACCAGTTGTGGCCAAGAGGTAAGTTTAGATTTAACGCTGCTAAACCATTTAGCTGCGTTACCTGAAAAAAATTCCACGGCAGATCGGAAAAGTATCGCATCGGGAATATCACGCGATTCAGCAAGATTTTGAATTTTTTCCAAGACACTAAATAGATGCTTAGGATCACCGGAAAATTTAATATTCCAATCACCTACATTGACAGGAGTATTAACATGGACGATAGGGTTAATGGCTGGCATAGGAGCTTGTGAAGTTAAAGGTATATATGCAGGATTCGAGTCGGTAGTGATTATTTTATCATCTAGGTTTGCTTCTAACAGAAGGCAGGTAGAGATAGCTTCGTCTTTAAAATTCGATTCCACAGGTTTCTGTGGATCTGGGGTTAGACGTTGTAGTCTTAGGGAAAGATGCAATAAATGGGCCTTTGTTCTTTTGTAGACAGAATCACTAGGGTTTCCTTCAAATTCAGAAATAAGATTTTCGACTTCGGAAAAGATAGTTTCGATCTGGCTTGATTCATCTTCAAAGATAAGGGGATTTTCCGTTAGATCGATAATCGGAGTGGCTTTCTGAAGGGCTTTCTTAAGGATAGATTTTTTTTCGGAAAGAGTTCTATTTGACTTAATACCTCTGATTTTCAGTTCGTAATCGATCTGATTTACCTTGAGATAAGAGATAACAGAAGAATCCATTTTTAAACTCGTTTAGATAAAAAATAGTCGAGAGAAGAGAAGATACTTATATTTGAAGACTGCGTTGCGGTGCTATTTTTTACCATTTAGCTACCACATTGGACGATATTTTCTTGCTGTTAGCTACCACATTGGGCGCCATTCTTTTCTGTGTACCCTCTGGATGATCGATTGAAGGTTACACAAAGAACGGTACTAGGCTCGGGCTTCAGTCTGGTAGAGGTATCTTGGTCGGGGTTCTTGTTACAGCTCAAATATCACGGATCAATTAAGGAAGTACTTACGTCACAAAGACAAGAAGTTAGAAGAGAAGATAAGAGATAAGAGAAGAAAAGTTATTTGGGCACCACCCTATTTTTAGAGGAACAGGGAAACCTTAAGGCATAGAGAATACGATAATGAGAAAGATAAGATACAGTTAAGATACGCGAGAATAAAATAAACCGTGAGAGAAAAGGTATCTTGATCGTGCGGTACACACTCAATATTTCGACACAGATACACTAATTATACGATAAAACAAATAACATAAATCAGTAAAAATGCCTGAAAGAGATACACCATGCACAATAATATATATTCATATCATAACAATAAAAATAAAAAGCAAAAAGTTCATCAACAAAATTATATTGAGGTATATAAAAAAATACACTATAACAATCTTTACGGCACAGTTAGATGACACGAGATAAGTGATTGATTAATTTATAATCGAATAAAAACAAAAAATATCTTTTTTGGGAAAATAATTCTGCATAACGTAGTATTCTCAAGAATAGAAGAAAGCAAGGGACATTATAATAGTCAATATTCGTCAAACAAATTATTATTATGCCTTGAGAACACTTAAACGTTTACCAAAATTTTTTTATTGAATGTGATCACCTCAAATCTATATATGAAATTTAACATAAATATACCCTACATTAATATAAAAGAAATGGTCCGTAATTTATACATATATTATATCGTAGGTTCAAACTCATAATAGTTCGTTCCGTTTAACCATAAACAGCAAGGTCACTAAACTAAACGTTATAAATCAAATTCTTACGGTTTAGGTAACAAAGTTGAGCTTTAGTCAATAAAATACTCTGAGATAGCGCGTATATGCCACAGGTGGATACAGATAGTGGCGTTAGGCCTTCAATAAAGTCACTTGACACTTGGTCCTCGGCAACAGGTAGCTACAGCAACGAATTACGGTTTTCAACCCGTAATTCCTGGGTTTGATTTCGGCAGACGAGAAGATAAACAGCCAAACAGGAATAGCACAGGTAATAATCGGTAGTAGAGATGAATGATGAATAATGCACAATGAATAGTGAATATTAAATAATGGCTAATGGCTAATGGCTAATCGTTAATGGCTAATGGTTAATGGTTAATCGGCAAACAGAAGTGACCTCGTTCCTTCGAAGTGGAACACGTCTGTTGGACAAAAGAGAAAATATTTAATACAGGACCCACTGTGTAAAGATAAATAAGGGTGAATTGAAAATCCACTTACCGCCGATTGTCGAAGATAAGACCGCTTGCCACAGGAACCAACTTGGAAATGAATATCGGATTGTCAATTTAGAAGGGCTTAGACAAGCGAAGGTTGAAAATAGGGAAGGGATATTGGCTGAAGGATGCCACGCGAAATTGACATTAAATATCCGGGATATTGGGGTTCATTTTCGTAGCGTTTACCAATAGAAAGTAAAGTTTCTACGAAAAACAACTCTTCTGATTTTCTGAGAAGGTAGCTCGGAGATTTCACAATAGGTCCTTTTTCCTTTGTTATTAGGAAAGATTTTTATGTAGCAAAACAAGATAAAAAGAAGAAGAAACATTTGGCGAAGTTATTTCTTTGTTAAAAAAAGGCGTAACAAAACGAAGGTATGCAGGCATGGGCGGCGTGAAAATAGTTTATTAAAGGGAATAATTTAAAGAAATTATGAACATGCTTCATTATACGCCAGAAAAAATAAGTTTACGAAGACGAAAAATACTAAGTCTATACGATTCGAAGCAACCTCGTAGCGGACATTTTTCCTCTTATCCTCTTTCTCCGCACAGCAATTTTGCCAAAAGCAGCCTGAAATTGGAAAACCCCAAGAGGAAAGTAAGCGGTTAAGACCGAAAACAATCCTAGAATTATCCCCTATTTATAAATTCATAGTACATTCTTATTTAATATTCAGAGTTCAAGCTACTATTTAAAATTATCCTTTAAGCCCACTATTTACTTTGAGATAGAATATCCCAGACATCATAAAACTCGGAATATACGACTGAGTCGTTGTTGGAGTATTTCCGGATTACTCTCACAAACTATGACGAAATTCGGACACGTCTCCATTCTAAATCCATTCAATTTACCGCCGATGTGGATCTCGTTTAATGCTTTTAGTCGAAGCACAGATTTGGAAATTGCTCAACGCGAACCAAATAGTATGAGTTGGAATTTAAAATAATCTATTTATATTAGGTAGGATTAATAAAATTGTGAGTTGATCGCTCAATGATGTTGCGTATAATATGAATGCAATCATAAATATTGTTATTAAGTGATTGGTGTGTTAAAATTGATGAAATGCTACAGAGAGCTAAAGATCTGTTGTTTTCTGGCCTTCCAGAAGGGTGACGAATATCAAATTGCAAATATATAATCGGCGCGAAATTATTCTAGAAAATCTGTCTTTACTCGAGAGTAAGCTCCTAAAAAATTTGACAACAGTGTTACAAGCAACAGTGGCGTAGGTATTATAACTAATTTAAAAATTAACTAAGAATTCATACTAAGACATCTTAGTTCATCATCATTCTGGCTTTACAACTATGCGAGGGCCCTAGCCTCCTTAAGAATTTCTCTCCAGTCGTCTCTATCCATCACCTTTCTCCGCCAAGCACGTATTCCCATATTTATCATGTCTTCATCGATGTTATCAAGGAACCTTGTTCTGGGTCTTCCTCTTCTTCCCTGACCAATTGGTCTATCAAGGAGCGTTTTTCTAGCTGGGTCATTTTGTTACATCCTCATTACATGCCCTATCCACCTCAGACGTCCTATCTTAAAATGTTCTAAATGTTCTACGATATCTGGTTCCTGAGTTCGAAGTTGTATCGTCCTCTCTACACTCCATTGTTATTCACTGCTCCATAGATTCGCCTTAGCACTTTTCTTTCGTAAAATCTTAACATGTTTTCATTATTTTTTGCTCGTGGGAGCTCGCGGAACATGGTGTCATTCGAATTCTCGTGTCATTAGAATGCTAAACCTATCACGGTTCGACGTCCACAACTTCATCACTAAGGCAATTATGGGTAGCATCCATATTCACAGTCATTTTATGAGGTCCTAACATAAATGACTTATGAAACTTTTCATTTTCGAGTATCTCTATCGGCTTCTTCCTATCGCGGGATCTACGTTCGTCTAGTTAGGTGTTTTACCTTATGACCACGTAGATGTTGTATTTGTCTATTCATGTTTGTGAATGTCCCATTTACTATTACTTTTTTATATACCAATTACTATTTTCAAACTTTTTTAGCAGCCCTTTTGCTGCAATGGCTAATTTTTTTCATGTCCGCTTTAGAGCGCTTGGCTTTGGTGGAACTACAGAGGGGAGGTCGGTCTCGTACGATTTAATAAGCTGGCCAAACATCAGGCCAAAAAGGGCCATACGCTGCTGGTCTGTTACTTTCCGGATCGGAACGGGGAGGAACAGACCAGCAGGATTGGGTCGGTTTTTCGGATGGCGGGGGTTTGGTTGCGTGATGATCGTAGCCACCCAGCCGGCATCGCCCGACCTGCAAAATAAAAGAGGATATGGCTCCACTCTGATAGCGCTCCCAGATATACAAATTCGTTCACTGCTTCGACGACGTCGTTTTCTATAACAAATGGTCGTAGGATTTGTGGTTGAGTGCTTATTTTCATATACTTCGTTTGGTTTTTGTTTATTATTAAACCCATTTTTGTAGCTGATTCTTTTAATGCTACATACGTCTCTTGTACAACGTTTTCCGTTCTCCCAATAATATTGACATTATCAGCATAGGCCAAGATTTGCACTGATTTATTATATATTGAACCAGTGGTTCTGATTTGTGACATAGTTCTTACTTTTTCCAGAGCCAGATTGAACAGTATACAGGAAAGAGGATCTCCCTGGCGCAGCCCGTTATTTGTTTTAAAAGGATCAGGCAGTTCCCCCTGAATTCATACTCTACATTCAACTTTTTCAAGAGATAGTTTTGTTAAATTTACCAACTGATTTGGTATTCCTAGCTCTTTCATTGCTGTGAACATTTCTCTTCTATTCACAGAGTCGTAGGCTGCTTTGTAATCTATAAATATGTGATGAGTATCAATGCCATATTCCAGTGTTTTTTCCAAAATTTGTTTCATGGTTGTAATTTGATGAATTGTCGATTTACCACCTCTGAAACCAGCCTCGTATTTTCCTACTATCCGTTCTGGATATGGTGCTATACGGTGTCATAGTACTGTGGAAAATATTTTATACGCTGCATTTAGAAGCGTAATTCCTCTGTGGTTAGAGCATTAAAGATATCTTAAATTTTGCGTATGGTCCAAAGTATATTTCAATCATAGGGGATGGATTTCTGGGTCCATATTTTTTTTATAAGCTGCTTTAATGCCATTTCTGGATAGTATTTTAACTGCATCTTCAACTTCAAAAATCGTTGGTGGTTCCTCTTCCCTCTCGTCTGTTCCCCTTACCCCATCTCTTTCGTCTTCCAGGTTTTCTTCTTACTACTACTAAGGATTTCCACAGTTTTCACTGTCTTCCTTCACTCAACCGTTTTCTCCAATTTTCCCTGTCATTCCAGTCTCCATCTCGCAGGGTTCTTTTCTCCATAGCCTCGTCGATTTCATCTCTGAATGACCTTCGGGGTCTTCCTCTCTTTCTTCTTCCAATCGGGCTCCATTCTGTGATTTTGTTTATCCAGCGTCCTCTGTCCGCTCTTCTGACGTGGCCGTACCAGGATAGTCTCTTCTCCTCTATATAGTCGATTATGTCTGATTGCACTCCCATTCTCCGCTTAATCTCTGCGTTTTCAATTCTGTCTCTTTTTGTAAGTCTACAGCTTCTCCTCAGGAACTCCATTTCTACTGCTCTTATTCTACCTCTATTTCTCTTGTTTATTGTCCAGTTTTCGGACCCATATGTCAGGATACTTCTTGTCAGGGTGTTATATATTCTCCTTTTTGTCTTTATCGTCGTGTTCTTATCCCACAACACTGAGTTTAGTTGTCTTATACAGTTTCTTGTTTGTCTCAGTCTGTTGTTTATATCTTCTTCTGTTGTTCCCTGGTTCGATATTATGGTTCCTAAATACTTGAATTTATCTGTTCCATTTATTTGTCTTCCCTCGTCTATCTCTAGGTTTCTCATGATCCTTGTTTTCTGTTGTTAGGTATTCGGTTTTCTCTAAGTTTATTTCCATTCCGTTGTTTTTATATTCCTCTTCTAGTTTTCTGAGCATAAAGCTGAGATCTTCTTCATCTTGTGCGATGACTACTTGATCGTCGGCAAAACTTAAGGTGTATAGGTATTCGTCTCTTACTGGTATGCCCATTCCTTCGCACTTTCTCCTCCATGGTTTTGAGTGTCTTTTCCAAGAATATTTTAAACAGAGTAGGGGACGTAGCACAGCCTTGTAGAAGTCCTTTTGTCGTCTTAAATGGATTGTAGGCTTTATTTCCACATTTAATAGCTACTTTGTTTTCTTTGTATAGTGCTTTAACTGCTTTTATTAGTGTTTGTCGGATTCCGAGATCATTCATTGCTTCCCATAATTTGACTCTAGGTATTGAGTCATATGCTTTCTTTAGATCAACAAAGGCCAGATGGACCGGTCTACCTTTTGCCAGAAGAAAATGGCAAAAGGTTTTCTTCTTATTCCTCTATATTAAGTGCCTGGTTAAAGTATTCCAACCGTCTATTTATTACAACTTTCCTTGTTGTTAATGGGTCGCTATTCTGACTTCTGCATTGCCTTGAATTATTTTCTGTCGATGGGAGACATCTTATTCATGGGTCCCAATTCCGACTCTCACCTCCACGTAGCGAAACCCCCAAAAACTTAGGAAGATTGTGGTAACCAACTTGGGCTGAACGTTAATTACCTCCTCCTAGAAAAACGATGAGTTATGAATGTTTAAGGAAGAAAAGCCGGACTAATTAAAAGATGACGACTGTGCGTGAAAAAGGAACACGATTGGAATATTCAAACCTAGCAGAACAAATAAAAAATGATAGAACAACCTTAAAAATAAAAATTTGAGAAAAAGCACGAAACTCAAGAAGATTTTATGTCAATAAACTACGATCGATAACGACACTAAAATATCGAAAAATCCTACTGACTGCGCCAATTACGAAAACCAAAGCCGAAAATCGGTTTTTAAAAAATGGATTCCGTAATACAATTTATTTATGGAAACAGAACAAGCGGAGGCCCCGTAAAAGATGGATAGACGACGACAGAAAGGGATCTTAAAAACCATGAACATCAGGACTCTGAGATAGCGCGTAGATAGCGCGTGAACATTGTTAAGCAGGCCAAGACTCACAAAGGGTTGTAGCGCCATTAGAAGAAGAAGAAGAAACTAACAACTACAAAAACAAAAAACTCTTAATATAATTAAACATTGGCACATATAGTCTTTCTATATGTCATCATAAATTGAATAATCCAGGGTCGTAACTAAAGTGTGAGCGAATTACAAGAGTAGAAGGATTGAACTGTCTTATGAATCATATTCCACATTAATAAAGGTGACGTCGTCGTTCTTTAATCATGGCTCCAACTGCCATTAACTTAATAAAGCCACAAACCTTATTTTGTTCTACTTCATTAACTTAAGTGTAAATTTCGTAATTGAATTTTTATTTTCCAAGTGCAACGTTAATGTCAATTTCTGAGGGGCTTTCAATTGGCCTTAGTGTACACTCAATTAATTTATTAGAGACTACGGCGACGGATAGATGGCTTGTGTTGTTAAGGTGATCTGAGCTACTATAATTAGTGATGGCAAACTCGAGAAACGTTTGGAGTCGGTTTCGGATCCGTACTGGGATTCAAATGAATCGTTCAGCTGATCTTGATATTATTCTAGAGAACGAGAAATTGTAACTGAAAATAGAAATAGAATAAAATAATAATAAAAATATGTCATTATGTGATGGTCAGTTCGACACAGATATATTGAAAATAATTATGAAATTAAAAGAAAGGACAGTTAAGATTTTATTTCACGTATATTGCCTCTGTATATCCGCTTATACGTATTTAATCATAGCAGGAATCATCAGAACAAACTAATCGAGAGTTCGAGACATTTCGTTCAAATTTTATAAGCTAGTAAGTAGGGGCGGGCTTTGAGATTAGTACTGGCGAATCTACGTATCAGTGCGAATTGATTTGTAAGCTATAATTATTAATTTAATTAGTAATTGTAATATTTGTAATTGAGTTAAATAAATTAAGTTAAATCTCGTCGTGCTTCACTTAATCTCTGAAGCAACAGAACAACGCAACAATATATTGCAGCAGCATACGAGAGTGGGATAAAATAACACAGAGAAGTATACAAATCAATCAACACATCCAAATAAAACAATAATTTTACCGACGGTGCCGGAAAATCGTAAGATCTTTTCTATAAAAGATGGAAAGTCTAATAATACTCACACATTTTTAAAATACGAAATTAGATGGCTTACCTGAAACAAAAATAAAATATTAGTATAAGCGATACACAAATAATTGGTTTGATTCCACTAGTAATAATTCATGGTTTCTAATGATTAATCTTGATATAGAGACAAATAAAATTATTGTTTATAAAAAAATAAGGGTTACTTTTCATATTTTGAGAAAATAAATTCGGCAGTCAATCGCGTTTCCATCAATCAAAAAAAGGTGACTCTGAGATAGCGCG